>NC_092709.1:366058347-366273898 GCF_047496885.1 Scyliorhinus torazame
TCCCAGTCACACTGACCACACCCAGCTCTCCCTCCGCACCCTCTCTCTCTCTCTCTCTCTCTCCCAGTCACACTGACCGCACCCAGCTCTCCCTCCGCTCTCTCTCTCTCTCCCAGTGACACTGACCACACCCAGCTCTCCCTCCGCACCCTCTCTCTCTCTCTCTCTCTCTCTCCCAGTCACACTGACCACACCCAGCTCTCCCCCGCACTCTCTCTCTCTCTCTCTCTCCCAGTCACACTGACCACACCCAGCTCTCCCTCCGCACTCTCTCTCTCTCCCTCTCCCAGTCACACTGACCACACCCAGCTCTCCCCTGCACTCTCTCTCTCTCTCTCTCTCCCAGTCACACTGACCACACCCAGCTCTCCCTCCGCTCTCTCTCTCTCTCTCTCTCCCAGTCATACTAACCACACCCAGCTCTCCCTCCGCACACTCTCTCTCTCTCTCTCTCTCTCACCCAGTCACACTGACCACACCCAGCTCTCCCCCCGCTCTCTCTCTCTCTCTCTCTCTCCCAGTCACACTGACCACACCCAGCTCTCCCTCCGCACCCTCTCTCTCTCTCTCTCTCCCAGTCACACTGACCACACCCAGCTCTCCCTCCGCACACTCTCTCTCTCTCTCTCTCTCTCTCTCCCAGCCACACTAACCACACCCAGCTCTCCCTCCGCTCTCTCTCTCACTCTCTCTCTCTCCCAGTCAAACTGACCACACTCAGCTCTCCCTCCGCTCCCTCTCTCTCTCTCTCTCTCCCAGTCACACTGACCACACCCAGCTCTCCCCCGAACTCTCTCTCTCTCTCTCTCTCCCAGTCACACTGACCACACCCAGCTCTTCCTCCGCACTCTCTCTCTCTCTCTCTCTCTCTCCCAGTCACACTGACCACACCCAGCTCTCCCCCCGCACTCTCTCTCTCTCTCTCTCCCAGTCACACTGACCACACCCAGCTCTCCCTCCGCTCTCTCTCTCTCTCTCTCTCTCCCAGTCACACTGACCACACCCAGCTCTCCCTCCGCACCCTCTCTCTCTCTCTCTCTCTCCCAGTCACACTGACCACACTAAGCTCTCCCTCCGCACCCTCTCTCTCTCTCTCTCCCAGTGACACTGACCACACCCAGCTCTCCCTCCGCTCTCTCTCTCTCTCTCTCTCTCTCCCAGTGGCACTGACCGCACCCATCTCTCCCTCCGCACCCTCCCTCTCTCTCTCCCAGTGACAGTGACCACACCCATCTCTCCCTCCGCACCCTCTCTCTCTCTCTCTCACTCCCAGTGACACTGACCACACCCAGCTCTCCCTCCGCACCCTCCCTCTCTCTCTCTCCCAGTCACACTGACCACACTCAGCTCTCCCTCCGCACCCTCTCTCTCTCTCTCTCCCAGTGACACTGACCACACCCAGCTCTCCCTCCGCTCTCTCTCTCTCTCTCACTCTCTCTCCCAGTCACACTGACCACACCCAGCTCTCCCTCCGCACCCCTCTCTCTCTCTCTCTCTCTCTCCCAGTCACACTGACCGCACCCAGCTCTCCCTCCGCTCTCTCTCTCTCTCTCACTCTCTCTCCCAGTCACACTGACCACACCCAGCTCTCCCTCCGCACTCTCTCTCTCTCTCTCTCTCTCCCAGTCACACTGACCACACCCAGCTCTCCCTCCGCTCCCTCTCTCTCTCTCTCTCCCAGTCACACTGACCACACCCATCTCTCCCTCCGCACCCTCTCTCTCTCTCTCTCTCTCTCTCCCAGTGACACTGACCACACCCTGCTCTCCCTCCGCTCTCTCTCTCTCTCTCACTCTCTCTCTCTCTCTCTCTCTCCCAGTCACACTGACCACACCCAGCTCTCCCTCCGCACCCTCCCTCTCTCTCTCTCCCAGTCACACTGACCACACCCATCTCTCCCTCCGCACCCTCTCTCTCTCTCTCTCTCTCCCAGTGAAACTGACCACACCCAGCTCTCTCTCCGCTCTCTCTCTCTCTCTCTCTCTCCCCCAGTCACACTGACCGCACCCAGCTCTCTCTCCGCTCTCTCTCTCTCGCTCTCTCTCCCCCAGTCACACTGACCGCAAACAGCTCTCCCTCCGCACCCTCTCTCTCTTGCTCTCTCTCTCGCAGTGACAGTGACCACACCCAGCTCTCCGTCCGCTCTCTCTCTCTCTCTCTCTCTCCCAGTCACACTGACCACACCCAGCTCTCCCTCCGCACCCTCTCTCTCTCCCTCTCCCAGTCACACTGACCACACCCAGCTCTCCCCCGCACTCTCTCTCTCTCTATCTCTCTCTCTCCCAGTCACACTGACCACACCCAGCTCTCCCCCGCACTCTCTCTCTCTCTCTCTCCCAGTCACACTGACCACACCCAGCTCTCCCTCCGCACACTCTCTCTCTCTCTCTCTCACTCTCTCCCAGTCACACTGACCACACCCAGCTCTCCCTCCGCGCTCTCTCTCTCTCTCCCAGTCACACTGACCACACCCAGCTCTCCCTCCGCACTCTCTCTCTCTCCCAGTCACACTGACCACACCCAGCTCTCCCTCCGCTCTCTCTCTCTCTCTCTCTCCCAGTCACATTGACCACACCCAGCTCTCCCCCCGCACTCTCTCTCTCTCTCTCTCCCAGTCACACTGACCACACCCAGCTCTCCCTCCGCACACTCTCTCTCTCTCTCCCAGTCACACTGACCACACTCAGCTCTCCCTCCACTCCCTCTCTCTCTCTCTCTCTCTCTCTCCCAGTCACACTGACCACACCCAGCTCTCCCCCGCACTCTCTCTCACTCTCTCTCCCAGTCACACTGACCACACCCAGCTCTCCCTCCGCTCTCTCTCTCTCTCTCTCCCAGTCACACTGACCACACCCAGCTCTCCCTCCGCTCTCTCTCTCTCTCTCTCCCAGTCACACTGACCGCACCCAGCTCTCCCTCCGCTCTCCCTCTCTCGCTCTCTCTCCCCCAGACACACTGACCGCACCCAGCTCTCCCTCCGCTCTCTCTCTCTCGCTCTCTCTCCCCCAGTCACACTGACCGCACCCAGCTCTCCCTCCGCACCCTCTCTCTCTCTCTTGCTCTCTCTCTCGCAGTGACAGTGACCACACCCAGCTCTCCCTCCGCACCCTCTCTCTCTCTCTCTCTCTCCCAGTGACACTGACCACACCCAGCTCTCCATCCGCACCATCTCTCTCTCTCTCTCTCTCTCCCAGTCACACTGACCACACCCAGCTCTCCCCCCGCACCCTCTCTCTCTCTCTCTCTCTCTCTCCCAGTCACACTGACCGCACCCAGCTCTCCCTCCTCTCCCTCTCTCTCTCTCTCTCTCTCTCTCCCAGTGACACTGACCACACCCAGCTCTCCCTCCGCACACTCTCTCTCTCTCTCTCACTCTCTCTCCCAGTGACACTGACCACGCCCAGCTCTCCATCCGCACCATCTCTCTCTCTCTCTCTCTCCCAGTCACACTGGCCACACCCAGCTCTCCCCCCGCACTCTCCCTCTCTCTCTCTCTCTCTCTCCCAGTGACACTGACCACACCCAGCTCTCGCTCCGCACACTCTCTCTCTCTCTCTCACTCTCTCTCCCAGTCACACTGACCACACCCAGCTCTCCCTCCGCTCCCTCTCTCTCTCTCTCTCCCAGTCAGACTGACCACACCCAGCTCTCCCCCCGCACCCTCTCTCTCTCTCTCCCAGTCACACTGACCACACCAGGCTCTCCCCCCGCACTCTCTCTCTCTCTCTCCCAGTCACACTGACCACACCCAGCTCTCCCCCGCACTCTCTCTCTCCCAGTGACAGTGACCACACTCAGCTCTCCCCCCGCACCCTCTCTCACTCTCTCTCTCTCTCTCTCTCTCCCTGTCACACTGACCGCACCCAGCTCTCCCTCCGATCCCTCTCTCTCTCTCTCTCTCTCTCTCCCAGTCACACTGACCACACCCAGCTCTCCCCTCGCACCCTCTCTCTCTCTCTCTCTCTCTCCCAGTCACACTGACCGCACCCGGCTCTCCCTCCGCACACTCCCTCTCTCTCCCCCAGTCACACTGACCGCACCCAGCTCTCCCTCCGCACCCTCCCTCTCTCTCTCTCTCTCTCCCAGTTACACTGACAACACCCAGCTTTCCCTCCGCACTCTCTCTCTCTCTCTCTCTCTCTCTCCCAGTCACACTGACCACACCCAGCTCTCCCTCCGCACACTCTCTCTCTCTCTCTCTCTCTCCCAGTCACACTGACCACAACCAGCTTTCCCTCCGCACTCTCTCTCTCTCTCTCTCTCTCTCCCAGTCACTCTGACCACACCCAGCTCTCCCTCCGCACACTCTCTCTCTCCCAGTCACACTGACCACACCCAGCTTTCCCTCCGCACACTCTCTCTCTCTCTCTCTCTCCCATTCTCACTGACCACACCCAGCTTTCCCTCCGCACTCTCTCTCTCTCTCTCTCGCTCTCTCTCTCGCAGTGACAGTGACCACACCCAGCTCTCCCTCCGCACCCTCTCTCTCTCCCTCTCTCTCCCAGTCACACTGACCACACCCAGCTCTCCCCCGCACCCTCTCTCTCTCTCTCTCTCTCTCTCCCAGTGACACTGACCACACCCAGCTCTCCCTCCGCTCTCTCTCTCTCTCCCAGTCACACTAACCACACCCAGCTCTCCCTCCGCACACTCTCTCTCTCTCTCTCTCCCAGTCACACTAACCACACCCAGCTCTCCCTCCGCACTCTCTCTCTCTCTCTCTCTCCCAGTCACACTGACCACACCCAGCTCTCCCTCCGCACCCTCTCTCTCTCTCTCTCTCTCTCTCCCAGTGACACTGACCACACCCAGCTCTCCCTCCGCTCTCTCTCTCTCTCTCTCTCTCTCCCAGTCACACTGACCACACCCAGCTCTCCCTCCGCTCCCTCTCTCTCTCTCTCTCTCCCAGTCACACTGACCACACCCAGCTCTCCCTCCGCACCCTCTCTCTCTCTCTCTCTCTCTCTCCCAGTCACACTGACCGCACCCAGCTCTCCCTCCGCTCTCTCTCTCTCTCCCAGTGACACTGACCAAACCCAGCTCTCCCTCCGCACACTCTCTCTCTCTCTCTCTCCCAGTCACACTGACGACACCCAGCTCTCCCCCCGCACTCTCTCTCTCTCTCTCTCTCTCCCAGTCACACTGACCACACCCAGCTCTCCCTCCGCTCCCTCTCTCTCTCTCTCTCTCTCCCAGTCACACTGACCACACCCAGCTCTCCCCCGCACTCTCTCTCTCTCTCTCTCTCTCCCAGTCACACTGACCACACCCAGCTCTCCCTCCGCACTCTCTCTCTCTCCCTCTCCCAGTCACACTGACCACACCCAGCTCTCCCCTGCACTCTCTCTCTCTCTCTCTCTCCCAGTCACACTGACCACACCCAGCTCTCCCTCCGCTCTCTCTCTCTCTCTCTCTCTCCCAGTCATACTAACCACACCCAGCTCTCCCTCCGCACACTCTCTCTCTCTCTCTCTCTCTCACCCAGTCACACTGACCACACCCAGCTCTCCCTCCGCTCTCTCTCTCTCTCTCTCTCTCCCAGTCACACTGACCACACCCAGCTCTCCCTCCGCACCCTCTCTCTCTCTCTCTCTCTCCCAGTCACACTGACCACACCCAGCTCTCCCTCCGCACACTCTCTCTCTCTCTCTCTCTCTCTCCCAGCCACACTAACCACACCCAGCTCTCCCTCCGCTCTCTCTCTCACTCTCTCTCTCTCCCAGTCAAACTGACCACACTCAGCTCTCCCTCCGCTCCCTCTCACTCTCTCTCTCCCAGTCACACTGACCACACCCAGCTCTCCCCCCGAACTCTCTCTCTCTCTCCCAGTCACACTGACCACACCCAGCTCTTCCTCCGCACTCTCTCTCTCTCTCTCTCAGTCACACTGACCACACCCAGCTCTTCCTCCGCACTCTCTCTCTCTCTCTCTCAGTCACACTGACCACACCCAGCTCTCCCCCCGCACTCTCTCTCTCTCTCTCTCCCAGTCACACTGACCACACCCAGCTCTCCCTCCGCACTCTCTCTCTCTCTCTCTCTCCCAGTCACACTGACCACACCCAGCTCTCCCTCCGCACCCTCTCTCTCTCTCTCTCTCTCCCAGTCACACTGACGACACCCAGCTCTCCCCCCGCACTCTCTCTCTCTCTCTCTCTCTCTCATCCAGTCACACTGACCACACCCAGCTCTCCCTCCGCACACTCTCTCTCTCTCTCTCTCTCTCCCAGTCACACTGACCACACCCAGCTCTCCCTCCGCTCTCTCTCTCACTCTCTCTCTCTCCCAGTCAAACTGACCACACTCAGCTCTCCCTCCGCTCCCTCTCTCTCTCTCTCTCTCCCAGTCACACTGACCACACCCAGCTCTCCCCCCGCACTCTCTCTCTCTCTCTCTCTCTCCCAGTGACACTGACCACACCCAGCTCTCCCCCCAAACTCTCTCTCTCTCTCTCTATCCCAGTCACACTGACCACACCCAGCTCTCCCTCCGCACACTCTCTCTCTCTCTCTCCCAGTCACACTGACCACACCCAGCTCTCCCCCCGCACTCTCTCTCTCTCTCTCTCTCCCAGTCACACTGACCACACCCAGCTCTCCCTCCGCACTCTCTCTCTCTCTCTCCCAGTCGCACTGACCACACCCAGCTCTCCCCTGGACTCTCTCTCTCTCTCTCTCTCCCAGTGACAGTGACCACACCCAGCTCTCCCCCCGCACCCTCTCTCACTCTCTCTCTCTCTCTCTCTCCCTCTCCCAGTCACACTGACCACACCCAGCTCTCCCTCCGCACTCTCTCTCTCTCTCTCCCAGTCACACTGACCACACCCAGCTCTCCCTCCGCACTCTCTCTCTCTCTCTCCCAGTCACACTAACAGCACCCAGCTCTCCCTCCGCACTCTCTCTCTCTCTCCCAGTCACACTAACCGCACCCAGCTCTCCCTCCGCACCCCTCACTCTCTCTCTCTCTCCCAGTCACACTGACCGCACCCAGCTCTCCGCTCCCTCTCTCTCTCTCTCTCTCTCCCAGTCACACTGACCACACCCAGCTCTCCCTCCGCACCCCTCTCTCTCTCTCTCTCTCTCTCCCAGTCACACTGACCACACCCAGCTCTCCCTCCGCACTCTCTCTCTCTCTCTCCCAGTCACACTGACCGCACCCAGCTCTCCCTCCGCACACTCTCTCTCTATTTCTCTCTCTCTCTCCCAGTCACACTGACCGCACCCAGCTCTCCCTCCGCACCATCTCTCTCTCTCTCCCAGTCACACTGACCACACCCAGCTCTCCCTCCGCACACTCTCTCTCTCTTTCTCTCTCTCTCTCCCAGTCACACTGACCACACCCAGCTCTCCCTCCGCACACTCTCTCTCTCTTTCTCTCTCTCTCTCCCAGTCACACTGACCACACCCAGCTCTCCCTCCGCACACTCTCTCTCTCTTTCTCTCTCTCTCTCCCAGTCACACTGACCGCACCCAGCTCTCCCTCCGCACCCTCACTCTCTCTCTCCCAGTCACACTGACCACACCCAGCTCTCCCTCCGCACTCTCTCTCTCTCTCTCTCCCAGTCACACTGACCGCACCCAGCTCTCCCTCCGCACCCTCTCTCTCTCTCTCCCAGTCGCAATGACCACACCCAGCTCTCCCCCGCACTCTCTCTCTCTCTCTCTCTCCCAGTCACACTGACCACACCCAGCTCTCCCTCGCACTCTCTCTCTCTCTCTCTCCCAGTGACAGTGACCACACCCAGCTCTCCCCCCGCACCCTCTCTCACTCTCTCTCTCTCTCTCTCTCCCTGTCACATTGACCGCACCCAGCTCTCCCTCTGCACCCTCTCTCTCTCTCTCCCAATCGCACTGACCACACCCAGCTCTCCCCCGCACTCTCTCTCTCTCTCTCCCAGTGACAGTGACCACTCCCAGCTCTCCCCCCGCACCCTCTCTCACTCTCTCTCTCTCTCTCTCTCTCCCAGTCGCACTGACCACACCCAGCTCTCCCCCGCACTCTCTCTCTCTCTCTCTCTCCCAGTGACAGTGACCACACCCAGCTCTCCACCCGCACCCTCTCTCACTCTCTCTCTCTCTCTCCCAGTCACACTGACCACACCCAGCTCTCCCTCCGCACACTCTCTCTCTCTTTCTCTCTCTCTCTCCCAGTCACACTGACCACACCCAGCTCTCCCTCCGCACCCTCTCTCTCTCTCTCCCAGTCACACTGACCACACCCAGCTCACCCTCCGCTCCCTCCCTCTCTCTCTCTCTCTCTCTCCCAGTGACACTGACCACACCCAGCTCTCCCCCCGCACTCTCTCTCTCTCCCAGTGACAGTGACCACACCCAGCTCTCCCTCGGCACCCTCCCTCTCTCTCTCTCTCTCTCTCTCTCCCAGTGACAGTGACCACACCCAGCTCTCCCTCCGCTCCCTCTCTCTCTCTCTCTCTCTCTCTCCCAGTCACACTGACCACACCCAGCTCTCCCTCCGCACTCCCTCTCTCTCTCTCTCTCTCTCTCTCTCCCAGTCGCACTGACCACACCCAGCTCTCCCTCCGCACCCTCTTTCTCTCTTTCTCTCTCTCTCTCCCAATCACACTGACCACACCCAGCTCACCCTCCGCACCCCCTCTCTCTCTCTCTCTCTCTCTCTCTCCCAGTCACACTGACCGCACCCAGCTCTCCCCCCGCACTCTCTCTCTCTCTCTCTCTCTCTCTCCCAGTCACACTGACCACACCCAGCTCTCCCTCCGCACCCTCTCTCTCTCTCTCTCTCTCTCTCTCCCAGTCACACTGACCACACCCAGCTCTCCCCCCGCACTCTCTCTCTCTCTCTCTCTCTCTCTCCCAGTCACACTGACCACACCCAGCTCTCCATCCGCTCCCTCTCTCTCTCTCACTCTCTCTCCCAGTCACACTGACCACACCCAGCTCTCCCTCCGCTCACTCTCTCTCTCTCACTCTCTCTCCCAGTGACAGTGACCACACCCAGCTCTCCCCCCGCACCCTCTCTCACTCTCTCTCTCTCTCTCTCTCTCCCAGTCGCACTGACCACACCCAGCTCTCCCCCGCACTCTCTCTCTCTCTCTCTCCCAGTGACAGTGACCACACCCAGCTCTCCACCCGCACCCTCTCTCACTCTCTCTCTCTCTCTCTCTCTCCCAGTCACACTGACCACACCCAGCTCTCCCTCCGCACACTCTCTCTCTCTTTCTCTCTCTCTTTCCCAGTCACACTGACCACACCCAGCTCTCCCTCCGCACCCTCTCTCTCTCTCTCCCAGTCACACTGACCACACCCAGCTCTCCCTCCGCTCCCTCCCTCTCTCTCTCTCTCTCTCTCCCAGTGACACTGACCACACCCAGCTCTCCCCCCGCACTCTCTCTCTCTCCCAGTGACAGTGACCACACCCAGCTCTCCCTCGGCACCCTCCCTCTCTCTCTCTCTCTCTTTCTCTCTCCCAGTGACAGTGACCACACCCAGCTCTCCCTCCGCTCCCTCTCTCTCTCTCTCTCTCTCTCCCAGTCACACTGACCACACCCAGCTCTCCCTCCGCACTCCCTCTCTCTCTCTCTCTCCCAGTCACACTGACCACACCCAGCACTCCCTCCGCTCCCTCTCTCCCTCTCTCTCTCTCTCTCTCCCAGTCACACTGACCACACCCAGCTCGCCCTCCGCAACCTCTCTCTCTCTCTCTCTCTCTCTCTCCCAGTCACACTGACCGCACCCAGCTCTCCCCCCGCACTCTCTCTCTCTCTCTCTCTCTCTCTCCCAGTCACACTGACCACCCCCAGCTCTCCCCCCGCACCCTCTCTCTCTCTCTCCCAGTCACACTGACCACACCCAGCTCTCCCTCCGCACCCTCTCTCTCTCTCTCCCAGTCACACTGACCACACCCAGCTCTCCCTCCGCTCCCTCCCTCTCTCTCTCTCTCTCTCTCCCAGTGACACTGACCACACCCAGCTCTCCCTCCGCACCCTCTCTCTCTCTCTCCCAGTCACACTGACCACACCCAGCTCTCCCTCCGCTCCCTCTCTCTCTCTCTCCCAGTCACACTGACCACACCCAGCTCTCCCTCCGCTCCCTCCCTCTCTCTCTCTCTCTCTCTCCCAGTGACACTGACCACACCCAGCTCTCCCCCCGCACCCTCTCTCTCTCTCTTTCCCAGTCACACTGACCACACCCAGCTCTCCCTCCGCACCCTCTCTCTCTCTCTTTCCCAGTCACACTGACCACACCCAGCTCTCCCTCCGCACCCTCTCTCTCTCTCTCCCAGTCACACTGACCACACCCAGCTCTCCCTCCGCTCCCTCCCTCTCTCTCTCTCTCTCTCTCCCAGTGACAGTGACCACACCCAGCTCTCCCTCCGCACCCTCTCTCTCTCTCTTTCCCAGTCACACTGACCACACCCAGCTCTCCCTCGGCACTCCCTCTCTCTCTCTCTCTCTCTCTCCCAGTCACACTGACCACACCCAGCTCTCCCTCGGCACCCTCCCTCTCTCTCTCTCTCTCTCTCTCTCTCCCAGTCACACTGACCACACCCAGCTATCCCTCCGCACTCCCTCTCTCTCTCTCTCTCTCCCAGTGACACTGACCACACCCAGCTCTCCCTCCGCACCCTCTCTCTCTCTCTTTCCCAGTCACACTGACCACACCCAGCTCTCCCTCCGCACTCTCTCTCTCTCTCTCTCTCCCAGTGACACTGACCACACCCAGCTCTCCCTCCGCACTCTCTCTCTCTCTCTCTCTCCCAGTGACACTGACCACACCCAGCTCTCCCCCCGCAGCCTCTCTCTCTCTCTCTCCCAGTCACACTGACCACACCCAGCTCTCCCTCCGTCCCTCTCTCTCTCTCTCTCTCTCCCAGTCACACTGACCACACCCAGCTCTCCCTCCGCACTCTCTCTCTCTCTCTCTCTCCCAGTCACACTGACCACACCCAGCTCTCCCCTGCACTCTCTCTCTCTCTCTCTCTCCCAGTCACACTGACCACACCCAGCTCTCCCTCCGCAGCCTCTCTCTCTCTCTCTCTCCCAGTGACACTGACCACACCCAGCTCTCCCCCCGCAGCCTCTCTCTCTCTCTCTCCCAGTCACACTGACCACACCAGCTCTCCCCCCGCACTCTCTCTCTCTCTCTCTCTCTCTCCCAGTCACACTGACCACACCAGCTCTCCCCCCGCACTCTCTCTCTCTCTCTCTCTCTCTCCCAGTCACACTGACCACACCCAGCTCTCCCTCCGCACTCTCTCTCTCCCCCAGTCACACTGACCACACCCAGCTCTCCCTCCGCACTCTCTCTCTCTCTCTCTCTCTCCCAGTCACACTGACCACACCCAGCTCTCCCTCCGCACTCTCTCTCTCTCTCTCTCTCCCAGTCACACTGACCACACCCAGCTCTCCCTCCGCACTCTCTCTCTCTCTCTCTCTCCCAGTCACACTGACCACACCCAGCTCTCCCTCCGCACTCTCTCTCTCCCCCAGTCACACTGACCACACCCAGCTCTCCCTCCGCACTCTCTCTCTCTCTCTCTCTCTCCCAGTCACACTGACCACACCCAGCTCTCCCTCCGCACTCTCTCTCTCTCTCTCTCTCCCAGTCACACTGACCACACCCAGCTCACCCTCCGCACCCCCTCTCTCTCTCTCTCTCTCTCTCTCTCTCCCAGTCACACTGACCACACCCAGCTCTCCCTCCGCACTCTCTCTCTCCCCCAGTCACACTGACCACACCCAGCTCTCCCCCCGCACTCTCTCTCTCTCTCTCTCTCCCAGCGACCCGGAGAGGCCCCGCCCAGCGACCCGGAGGGGCCCCGCCCAGCGACCCGGAGGGGCTCCGCCCAGCGACCCGGAGGGGCCCCGCCCAGCGACCCGGAGAGGCCCCGCCCAGCGACCCGGAGGGGCCCCGCCCAGCGACCCGGAGAGGCCCCGCCCAGCGACCCGGAGGGGCCCCGCCCAGCGACCCGACCCGGAGAGGCCCCGCCCAGCGACCCGGAGAGGCCCCGCCCAGCGACCCGGAGAGGCCCCGCCCAGCGACCCGGAGGGGCCCCGCCCAGCGACCCGAAGGGGCCCCGCCCAGCGACCCGACCCGGAGGGGCCCCGCCCAGCGACCCGGAGAGGCCCCGCCCAGCGACCCGGAGGGGCCCCGCCCAGCGACCCGACCCGGAGGGGCCCCGCCCAGCGACCCGACCCGGAGAGGCCCCGCCCAGCGACCCGGAGAGGCCCCGCCCAGCGACCCGGAGGGGCCCCGCCCAGCGACCCGACCCGGAGGGGCCCCGCCCAGCGACCCGGAGAGGCCCCGCCCAGCGACCCGGAGGGGCCCCGCCCAGCGACCCGGAGAGGCCCCGCCCAGCGACCCGGAGGGGCCCCGCCCAGCGACCCGGAGAGGCCCCGCCCAGCGACCCGGAGAGGCCCCGCCCAGCGACCCGGAGAGGCCCCGCCCAGCGACCCGGAGAGGCCCCGCCCAGCGACCCGGAGAGGCCCCGCCCAGCGACCCGGAGGGGCCCCGCCCAGCGACCCGGAGAGGCCCCGCCCAGCGACCCGACCCGGAGGGGCCCCGCCCAGCGACCCGACCCGGAGGGGCCCCGCCCAGCGACCCGGAGGGGCCCCGCCCAGCGACCCGACCCGGAGAGGCCCCGCCCAGCGACCCGACCCGGAGAGGCTCCGCCCAGCGACCCGGAGGGGCCCCGCCCAGCGACCCGGAGAGGCCCCGCCCAGCGACCCGGAGGGGCCCCGCCCAGCGACCCGGAGGGGCCCCGCCCAGCGACCCGGAGAGGCCCCGCCCAGCGACCCGGAGAGGCCCCGCCCAGCGACCCGGAGAGGCCCCGCCCAGCGACCCGGAGAGGCCCCGCCCAGCGACCCGGAGGGGCTCCGCCCAGCGACCCGGAGAGGCCCCGCCCAGCGACCCGGAGAGGCCCCGCCCAGCGACCCGACCCGGAGAGGCCCCGCCCAGCGACCCGACCCGGAGAGGCCCCGCCCAGCGACCCGGAGAGGCCCCGCCCAGCGACCCGGAGGGGCCCCGCCCAGCGACCCGAAGGGGCTCCGCCCAGCGACCCGGAGGGGCCCCGCCCAGCGACCCGACCCGGAGAGGTCCCGCCCAGCGACCCGGAGGGGCCCCGCCCAGCGACCCGGAGAGGCCCCGCCCAGCGACCCGGAGAGGCCCCGCCCAGCGACCCGGAGGGGCCCCGCTCAGCGACCCGGAGAGGCCCCGCCCAGCGACCCGGAGGGGCCCCGCCCAGCGACCCGGAGAGGCCCCGCCCAGCGACCCGGAGAGGCCCCGCTCAGCGACCCGGAGAGGCCCCGCCCAGCGACCCGGAGGGGCTCCGCCCAGCGACCCGGAGAGGCCCCGCCCAGCGACCCGACCCGGAGAGGCCCCGCCCAGCGACCCGACCCGGAGAGGCCCCGCCCAGCGACCCGAAGGGGCTCCGCCCAGCGACCCGGAGAGGCCCCGCCCAGCGACCCGGAGGGGCTCCGCCCAGCGACCCGGAGAGGCCCCGCCCAGCGACCCGGAGGGGCCTGGACTCGAAACGTTCGCTCTTTTCTCTTCCTGCAGATGCTGCCAGAGCAGCTGAGATTTTCCAGCATTTCCTCTTTTGGTACCTGTCCCACCAGGGGCGACAACTTGACCAGTGTTACACAAAATCAAGGGCGCCTACCGTTCCATCCCCCGACCGCACTTTGGGAAATCAGACCACAAGACGGTGCTCCTTCTCCCGGCAAACAAGCAGAAACTCCAGCGGGAGAATCCAGCTAAGAAGGTTGTGCAGTGCTGGTCTGAGGAGACAGAAGAGCTCTTACGTGACTGCTGAGAGACAGTGGACTGGTCCATATTTAAGAAATTGCTTTTGACAAGGTGCAACACAAAAGGTTGCTGCATAAGATAAAGATGCATGGCATTAAGGGGAAAGTAGTAGCATGGGTAGAGGATTGTTTAATTAATAGAAAGCAAAGAGTGGGGATTAATGGGTGTTTCTCTGGTTGGCAATCAGTAGCTAGTGGTGTCCCTCAGGGATCAGTGTTGGGCCCACAACTGTTCACAATTTACATAGATGATTTGGAGTTGGGGACCAAGTGCAATGTGTCCAAGTTTGCAGACGACACTAAGATAAGTGGTAAAGCAAAAAGTGCAGAGGATACGGGAAGTCTGCAGAGGGATTTGGATAGGCTAAGTGAATGGGCTGGGGTCTGGCAGATGGAATACAATGTTGACAAATGTGAGGTTATCCATTTTGGTAGGAATAACAGCAAAAGGGATTATTATTTAAATGATAAAATATTAAAACATGCTGCTGTGCAGAGACCTGGGTGTGCTAGTGCATGAGTCGCAGAAAGTTGGTTTACAGGTGCAACAGGTGATTAAGAAGGCAAATGGAGTTTTGTCCTTCATTGCTAGAGGGATGGAGTTTAAGACTAGGGAGGTTCTGCTGCAATTGTATAAGGTGTTAGTGAGGCCACACCTGGAGTATTGTGTTCAGTTTTGGTCTCCTTACCCGAGAAAGGACGTACTGACACTGGAGAGTGTGCAGAGGAGATTCACTAGGTTAATCCCAGAGCTGAAGGGGTTGGATTACGAGGAGAGGTTGAGTAGACTGGGACTGTACTCGTTGGAATTTAGAAGGATGAGGGGGGATCTTATAGAAACATATAAGATTATGAAGGGAACAGATAGGATAGATGTGGGCAGGTTGTTTCCACTGGTTGGGGAAAGTAGAACTAGGGGGCATAGCCTCAAAATAAGGGGAAGTAGATTTAGGACTGAGTTTAGGAGGAACTTCTTCACCCAAAGGGTTGTGAATCTATGGAATTCCTTGCCCAGTGAAGCAGTAGAGGCTCCTTCATTAAATGTTTTTAAGAAATGAAATGAAATGAAAATCGCTTATTGTCACAAGTAGGCTTCAAATGAAGTTACTGTGAAAAGCCTCTAGTCGCCACATTCCGGCGCCTGTTCGGGGAGGCTGATACGGGAAGATAAAGATAGATAGTTTTTTGAAGAATAAAGGAATTAAGGGTTATGGTGTTCGGGCCGGAGAGTGGAGCTGAGTCCACAAAAGATCAGCCATGATCTCATTGAATGGTGGAGCAGGCTCGAGGGGCCAGATGGCCGACTCCTGCTCCTAGTTCTTATGTTCTTAACTCAGAGACCAACTTAAATGAGTATGCCACCACCACAACAGACTTCATCAGCAAATGTGTGGACGACACATTTTTGAGAAGGTGACTGAACAGGTAGATGAGGGTAGAGCAGTTGATGTGGTGTATATGGATTTCAGCAAAGCGTTTGATAAGGTTCCCCACGGTAGGCTATTGCAGAAAATACGGAGGCTGGGGATTGAGGGAGATTTAGAGATGTGGATCAGAAATTGGCTAGCTGAAAGAAGACAGAGGGTGGTGGTTGATGGGAAATGTTCAGAATGGAGTTCTGTCACAAGTGGAGTACCACAAGGATCTGTTCTGGGGCCGTTGCTGTTTGTAATTTTTATCAATGACCTAGAGGAAGGCGCAGAAGGGTGGGTGAGTAAATTTGCAGACGATACTAAAGTCGGTGGTGTTGTCGATAGTGTGGAAGGATGTAGTAGGTTACAGAGGGATATAGATAAGCTGCAGAGCTGGGCTGAGAGGTGGCAAATGGAGTTTAATGTAGAGAAGTGTGAGGTGATTCACTTTGGAAGGAATAACAGGAATGCAGAATATTTGGCTAATGGTAAAGTTCTTGGAAGTGTGGATGAGCAGAGGGATCTAGGTGTCCATGTACATAGATCCCTGAAAGTTGCCACCCAGGTTGATAGGGTTGTGAAGAAGGCCTATGGAGTGTTGGCCTTTATTGGTAGAGGGATTGAGTTCCGGAGTCGGGAGGTCATGTTGCAGCTGTACAAAACTCTGGTACGGCCGCATTTGGAGTATTGCGTACAGTTCTGGTCACCGCATTATAGGAAGGACGTGGAGACTTTGGAGCGGGTGCAGAGGAGATTTACCAGGATGTTGCCTGGTATGGAGGGAAAATCTTATGAGGAAAGGCTGTTGGACTTGAGGTTGTTTTCGTTGGAGAGAAGAAGGTTAAGAGGAGACTTAATAGAGGCATACAAAATGATCAGGGGGTTGGATAGGGTGGACAGTGAGAGCCTTCTCCCGCGGATGGAAATGGCTGGCACGAGGGGACATAACTTTAAACTGAGGGGTAATAGATATAGGACAGAGGTCAGAGGTAGGTTCTTTACGCAAAGAGTAGTGAGGCCGTGGAATGCCCTACCTGCTACAGTAGTGAACTCGCCAACATTGAGGGCATTTAAAAGTTTATTGGATAAACATATGGATGATAATGGCATAGTGTAGGTTAGATGGCTTTTGTTTCGGTGCAACATCGTGGGCTGAAGGGCCTGTACTGCGCTGTATTGTTCTATGTTCTATGTTCTATGACTGCGTGCCAAAGAAAGCAGTACGTGCGTTCCCCAACCGGAAACCATGGCTCAATCGCGAGATTGACTCCCTACTGAAGGACAGATCTGAGGCGTTCAAGGCAGACGACCCTGACCTATACAAGAAATCCAGGTACGACCTCCGCAAAGCCATCCGGAAAGCCCAGAGTGAATATCAAACCAAGCTAGAGTCACAGACAGACTCTCAGCGGTTGTGGCAAGGACTAAACAACATAACGGGCTACAAAGCGAAGCCGAACAGTATCTCTGGCAGCAGCGCACCCCTCCCCGATGAACTCAATGCATTCTATGCTCGGTTCGAGCAGGTAACCAACAATCCGCTGTCGAGTGCCCCAGCAGCCCATAATTCACCCGTACCCACCATCACAGCTCCGAAGTCCGATTGGCCTTCCTGAAAGTGAACCCTCGGAAGGCGACGGGCCCAGACGGGACCCCTGGTCGTGCACTCAGAGCCTGCGCGGACCAGCTGGCAGAGGTATTCACGGACATCTTTAACCTGTCCCTACTCCACTCCGAGGTCCCCACCTGCTTCAAGAAGACCACCATCATACCGGTACCAAAGAAGAACCAGGCAACGTGCCTCAATGACTACCGACCAGTGGCCCTGACTCCAGTCGTAATGAAGTGCTTCGAGAGGTTGATCATGAAGCGCATCACCTCCATACTCCCAGAACGCCTTGATCCACTGCAATTCGCATACCGCTGCAACCGGTCCACATCAGACACCATTTCCCTGGCCCTACACTCATCCCTAGAGCATCTCGACAGCAAGGACTCTGACATTAGACTCCTATTTATTGACTACAGCTCCGCCTTCAACACCATAATCCCAGCCAAGCTCATATCAAAGCTCCAAAACCGAGGACTTGGCTCCCCACTCTGCAACTGGATCCTCGATTTTCTGACCAACAGACCACAATCAGTAAGAATGAACAACAACACCTCCTCCACAATAGTCCTCAACACCGGGGCCCCGCAAGGCTGCGTACTTAGCCCCCTACTCTACTCCCAGTACACACACGACTGCGTGGCAAAACTTGGTTCCAACTCCATCTACAAGTTTGCTGACGATACGACCATAGTGGGCCGGATCTCGAATAACGATGAGTCAGAATACAGGAGGGAGATAGAGAACCTAGTGGAGTGGTGTAGCGACAACAATCTCTCCCTCAATCCCAGCAAAACTAAAGAGCTGGTCATTGACTTCAGGAAGCAAAGTACTGTACACACCCCTGTCAGCATCAACGGGGCCGAGGTGGAGATGGTTAGCAGTTCCAAATTCCTAGGGGTGCACATCTCCTCCAAAAATCTGTCCTGGTCCACCCACATCGATGTTGCCATCAAGATCGCACAACAGCGTCTATACTTCCTCAGGATACTAAGGAAATTCGGCATGTCCACATTAACCCTTACCAACTTTCACAGATGCACCATAGAAAGCATCCTATCGGGCTGCATCACAGCCTGGTATGGCAACTGCTCGGCCCAGGACCGCAAGAAACTTCAGAGAGTCGTGAACACCGCCCAGTCCATCACACTAACCTGCCTCCCATCCATTGACTCCATCTACACCTCCCGCTGCCTGGGGAAAGCGGGCAGCATAATCAAAGACCCCTCCCACCCGGCTTACTCACTCTTCCAACTTCTTCCATCGGGCAGGAGATACAGAAGTCTGAGAACACGCACGAACAGACTCAAAAACAGCTTCTTCCCCACTGTCACCAGACTCCTAAACGACCCTCTTATGGACTGACATCATGTGGGGGTCTGTGTAGAGGTATCACGGTATCTGGTAATGCTGGAACACCATTGGTAGATATTGTATGTTTCCTATTGGTCAAGCTGTATGGTAGCTCCGCCCTGCAAGGCGGGGTATAAGAGCCCGTGCCACCCCAGCAGCCTTCATTCTGGGGGAAACATCTAGCTTATTAAAGCCTTCAGTTGGACCACAGCCTTGCTTTAGTGGTCATTGACCGTGCATCAATTTAATAAGCTAGATTTAAAAGGGTGGAGCTCCGAATCAAACCGGAGTGTCTGCAACTCAGCCCCCACGCGGGGAACTCAGCGGCAACCTTCAAGCACTGGCTGGCGTGTTTTAAAGGGTATCTCGGGACGGCCGAAAACACACCCACGGGAGAACAGAAAATGCAAATCTTGCACTCGAGGGTGAGCCCGGAAATTTACACCCTCATCGAGGACGTGGACGACTTTGATGCAGCAATAGAGCTGCTAAAAGGACATTATATTCGCCCGGTAAACCAGGTCTACGCCCAACAGCTGCTAGCAACGAGGCGACACATCCCTGGGGTATCGCTGGAAGAATTCTACCGTGCGCTCCTGGTGTTGGGGAGAAACTGCAGCTGCCCGCAAGTTTCGGCGAGCGACCACACAGAACTCTTGATCCGGGACGCTTTTGTGGCAGGTATGCTGTCCTCCCAAATCCACCAGCGATTGCTGGAAAAAGACACCCCAGGGCTCAAGGAGGCACAGGCCTTTGCAGGCTCCCTGGATGTGGCCTCCAGAGACGCTCGCGCTTACGTTCCCGACCGCGCGGCAGCCCCCTGGGCAGCGTGGAACCCCTCCGCAGCCGACCCCGAGACATCTCCCATCCCCCCACAAGCTTGTGCTGCAAGGCGGCCTGGCAACCCCGGGGGGCCCCGCTGCTACTTTTGCCACTTCGTGGGGGTATGCCAGGCCCGTGCGGTCTCCGGCGGCGAATGCGGACCGCCACCACAAACCTCTCCACGGTTCCCGTGCGGCCTGCGGGCGCCGCCATCTTCCTACTCCAGGGCCACGTGCGGCCCCCGGCCGCCGCCATCTTGTCCCGCGGACGCCACGTTCGATGGACGGGCGCCGCCATTTTGTGCACCCCCAGCCATGAACGACCAATGGGAGCCGCCATCTTGGATGGACTCCCAGGACCCCAGCTCGGCTGACCGCACACCGCCCGAAGAGAACTCTCAACTGCTGAGATTAACCTCGGTGACCCTGGATCAGTCCCGGCCTCGAACACTCTCAATAACAACAGCACTAATCAACGGGCACGAGACGTCCTGCTTCATCGACTCCGGGAGCACGGAGAGCTTCATACACCCCGACACGGTAAGGCGCTGTTCTCTCCTCATCCACCCCGTTAATCAAAAAATCTCCCTGGCCTCCGGTTCCCACTCAGTGGAGATAAAGGGGTTTTGTGAAGCAAACCTCACAGTCCAGGGAAGGAAGTTTAAAAATTACCGACTCTACGTCCTTCCCCACCTCTGCGCGGCCACACTCCGAGGTTTAGACTTCCAGTGTAATCTCCAAAGTCTAACTTTCAAATTCGGTAACCCTATACCCCCCCCCTCACTGTCTGCGGCCTCGCGACGCTCAAGGTCGACCCGCCTTCCCTGTTTGCGAACCTCACCCCGGATTGCAAACCCGTTGCCACCAGGAGCAGACGGTACTGTGCCCAAGACTGGATATTTATTAGGTCAGAGGTCCAAAGGCTGCTGAGGGAAGGAGTCATCGAAGCGAGCAACAGTCCCTGGAGAGCTCAAGTAGTGGTGGTAAAGGTCGGGGAGAAACATAGGATGGTCATCGACTACAGTGCGAAATGGAGTTATAGGCCCCGACCCTGAGCGCATGCGCCCCCTTATGGAGTTCCCCCTCCCTCACTGCCCCAAGGCCCGGAAACGCTGCCTCGGGTTTTTCAGTTATTACGCCCAGTGGGTCCCAAACTATCCGGACAAGGCCCGTCCCCTGATCCAATCCACAGTTTTTCCCCTGTCGATAGAGGCCCGCCAGGCCTTCAGCCGCATCAAAGCAGACATTGCAAAGGCCACGATGCGCGCAATCGATGAGGCCCTCCCCTTCCAGGTCGAGAGCGATGCGTCCGACGTAGCTCTGGCGGCCACCCTCAACCAAGCTGGCAGACCCGTGGCCTTCTTCTCCCGAACCCTCCATGCTTCCGAAATCCGCCACTCCTCAGTGGAAAAAGAGGCACAAGCCATAGTAGAAGCTGTGCGACATTGGAGGCATTACCTGGCCGGCAGGAGATTCACTCTCCTCACTGACCAACGGTCGGTTGCTTTCATGTTCGATAATGCACAGCGGGGCAAGATAAAAAAACAACAAGATCTTGCGTTGGAGGATAGAACTCTCCACCTACAACTACGAGATCTTGTACCGTCCGGGGAAGCTAAACGAGCCTCCTGATGCCCTGTCCCACGGCACTTGTGCCACTGCACAAGTGGACCACCTCCGAGCCCTCCACGAGGACCTCTGCCACCCGGGGGTCACTCGTTTCTTCCACTTCATCAAGTCCCGCAACCTGCCCTACTCCATCGAGGAGGTCAGGACAGTCACCAGGGACTGCCAAATCTGCACAGAGTGCAAACCACACTTCTACCGGCCAGAGAAGTTCTACCGGCACCTGATAAAGGCTTCCCGTCCCTTTGAATGCCTCAGCATGGATTTCAAAGGCCCCCTCCCCTCCACCGACCGCAACATGTACTTCCTGAACGTGATTGACGAGTACTCCCGGTTCCCATTCGCCATCCCCTGCCCAGACATGACCACAACCACCGTCATCAAGGCCCTCCAGGATATCTTTACACTGTTCGGTTTCCCCGCGTACATACATAGTGATAGGGGTCCTCCTTCATGAACGACGAACTGCGTTGATTCCTGCTCAGCAAGGGCATCGCCTCGAGCAGGACGACCAGTTACAACCCCCGGGGAGACGGGCAGGTAGAGAGGGAGAACGGGACGGTCTGGAAGACCATCCAACTGGCCCTGCGGTCCAGGAACCTCCAAGTCTCCCACTGGCAGGAAGTCCTCCTGGATGCCCTCCACTCCATCCGGTCACTGCTTTGTACCACCACCAACCAAACACCTCACGAACGTCTCCTCGTGTTCCCCAGGAAGTCCTCCTCTGGGACCTCGCTCCCGACCTGGCTGGCAGCTCCTGGACCCATCCTGCTCCGAAAACACGTGCGGGCGCACAAGTCGGACCCGTTGGTCGAGAGGGTCCATCTGCTCCATGCTAACCCCCAGTGCGCCTACGTGGCGTACCCCGACAGCCGACAAGATACGGTTTCCCTATGGGACCTGGCGCCCGCCGGAGCCCCACGCACATCCCAGTCCCACCCTCCCTCCCACTAGTGCACCTTACAGGAGGATCGGTCCTACCACCGGCCCCGTCTAGGCCCCCCCCCCACCGACGCTCCCCGCAGACGCTCCCTTCTCAGGTCAACCGTTTTCCCCACCAGCGCCGTCTAGGGGTGACGAAGCTGCCACGGAGATCGAAGCCGCGCTCCCGGAGTCACAGACGCCCGAGCCTCCACCGGAGTAACCACCGAAGCTCCGACGATGATCGACTGATTGCTTCATTTTAAAGTGTATAGTTAATTATGAATCATAAATTGTAAATAGTAAATAGTTACAAAACGCTGTACGGAGGTATTACGGTACATCCATAACTATACTTTCTACCACGTTACCATGTTGTAGTATCAGGCCACCACCCCCACCGGACTCTTTTTTAACAGGAGGTGAATGTGGGGGTCTGTGTAGAGGTATTACGGTACCTGGTAATGCTGGAACACCATCGGTAGATATTGTATGTTTCCTATTGGTCAAGCTGTATGGTAACTCCGCCCTGCTAGGCGGGGTATAAGAGCCCGTGCCACCCCAGCAGCCTTCATTCTGTACCTGAGCTGCTGGGGGAAACATCTAGATTATTAAAGCCTTCAGTTGGACTACAGCCTCGCTTTAGTGGTCATTGATTGTGCATGACCTCATTAACACTACACCCTGTACACTTCACTCGATGCCCGGGTCTATGTATTTACAGTGGATTGGATTGGATTTGTTTATTGTCATGTGTACCGAGGTACAGAGAAAAGTATTTTTCTGTGAGCAGCTCAAACCATCATTAAGTACATGAAAATAAAAGAAAATAAAAAGAAAATACATAATAGGGAAAAGATTAATACGATTCTCTGGGATGTAAAGAGGATCTGTTTGGCAAAGCTAGCTGGACCGTCGCCACTCTCCGGTACCATCTTGCCAAGGGATTGCCACACAATGCCATTGTGTATTTATGTCTGGTCTATGTTTTTTTTTCAAGTGTGCAACGATGTAGGACTGGACGCAGAACAATACTTTTCCCTGTATCCCGGGACACGTGACAGTTTTCTGGCTTTCCCGCAATCGGGAACCCCCCCCCCCCACGAGTCGATGGACGGTGGGCTCAGTCAGCAGGACCCCTGCCTGCAGCATGGCGATACACACACAATGCTCCAGACATGGGCAGGACTAGGAAATCTGAACACGGGAAGGTCATGAGTATCCGGCCTGGAATTTCCCCATTGCGCACGGGGCTGGCTGGGTGAGAAAACCGGCAAATTGTCACCAGCAGCCCAGCCAGCTTTGTCACCACATCATGCCACACTCCCAATGCCAGGGACCCGGGGGCAGTGCCAGGGGCAGTGCCAGGGACCCGGGGGCAGTGCCAGGGACCCGGGGGCAGTGCCAGGGACCCGGGGGCAGTGCCAGGGGCAGTGCCATGGACCCGGGGGCAGTGCCAGGGACCCGGGGGCAGTGCCAGGGACCCTGGGGCAGTGCCAGGGACCCGGGGGCAGTGCCAGGGACCCGGGGGCAGTGCCAGGGACCCGGGGGCAGTGCCAGGGACCGAGGGGCAGTGCCAGGGACCCGGGGGCAGGGGCAGTGCCAGGGACCCGGGGGCAGTGCCAGGGACCCGGGGGCAGTGCCAGGGACCCGGGGGCAGTGCCAGGGACCTGGGGGCAGTGCCAGGGACCCAAGGGCAGTGCCAAGGACCCTGGGGCAGTGCCAGGGACCCAAGGGCAGTGCCAGGGACCCGGGGGCAGTGCCAGGGACCCAGAGGCAGTGCCAGGGACCCGGGGGCAGTGCCAGGGACTCAGGGGCAGTGCCAGGGACCCAAGGGCAGTGCCAGGGACCCAAGGGCAGTGCCAGGGACCCGGGGGCAGTGCCAGGGACTCAGGGGCAGTGCCAGGGACCCAGGGGCAGTGCCAGGGTATCAGGGGCAGTGCCAGGGACCCGAGGGCAGTGCCAGGGACCCGGGGGCAGTGCCAGGGACTCAGGGGCAGTACCAGGGACCCGGGGGCAGTGCCAGGGACCCGGGGGCAGTGCCAGGGACTCAGGGGCAGTGCCAGGGACTCGGGGGCAGTGCCAGGGTATCAGGGGCAGTGCCAGGGACCCGGGGGCAGTGCCAGGGACCCAGGGGCAGTGCCAGGGTATCAGGGGCAGTGCCAGGGACCCGAGGGCAGTGCCAGGGACCCGGGGGCAGTGCCAGGGACCCAGGGGCAGTGCCAGGGACCCGAGGGCAGTGCCAGGGACTCAGGGGCAGTGCCAGGGACCTGGGGGCAGTGCCAGGGACCCGGGGGCAGTGCCAGGGACCCGAGGGCAGTGCCAGGGACCCGAGGGCAGTGCCAGGGGCAGTGCCAGGGACCCGGGGGCAGTGCCAGGGACCCGGGGGCAGTGCCAGGGACCCGGGGGCAGTGCCAGGGACTCAGGGGCAGTGCCAGGGACTCAGGGGCAGTGCCAGGGACCCAGGGGCAGTGCCAGGGTATCAGGGGCAGTGCCAGGGACCCGAGGGCAGTGCCAGGGACCCGGGGGCAGTGCCAGGGACTCAGGGGCAGTGCCAGGGACCCGGGGGCAGTGCCAGGGACTCAGGGGCAGTGCCAGGGACTCAGGGGCAGTGCCAGGGTATCAGGGGCAGTGCCAGGGACCCGGGGGCAGTGCCAGGGACCCAGGGGCAGTGCCAGGGTATCAGGGGCAGTGCCAGGGACCCGAGGGCAGTGCCAGGGACCCGGGGGCAGTGCCAGGGACCCGGGGGCAGTGCCAGGGACACGAGGGCAGTGCCAGGGACTCAGGGGCAGTGCCAGGGACCCGGGGGCAGTGCCAGGGACCCGGGGGCAGTGCCAGGGACCCGAGGGCAGTGCCAGGGACCCGAGGGCAGTGCCAGGGGCAGTGCCAGGGACCCGGGGGCAGTGCCAGGGACCCGGGGGCAGTGCCAGGGACCCGGGGGCAGTGCCAGGGACTCAGGGGCAGTGCCAGGGACTCAGGGGCAGTGCCAGGGACCCAGGGGCAGTGCCAGGGTATCAGGGGCAGTGCCAGGGACCCGAGGGCAGTGCCAGGGACCCGGGGGCAGTGCCAGGGACTCAGGGGCAGTGCCAGGGACCCGGGGGCAGTGCCAGGGACTCAGGGGCAGTGCCAGGGACTCAGGGGCAGTGCCAGGGTATCAGGGGCAGTGCCAGGGACCCGGGGGCAGTGCCAGGGACCCAGGGGCAGTGCCAGGGTATCAGGGGCAGTGCCAGGGACCCGAGGGCAGTGCCAGGGACCCGGGGGCAGTGCCAGGGACCCGGGGGCAGTGCCAGGGACCCGAGGGCAGTGCCAGGGACTCAGGGGCAGTGCCAGGGTATCAGGGGCAGTGCCAGGGACCCGGGAGCAGTGCCAGGGACCCGGGGGCAGTGCCAGGGACCCGAGGGCAGTGCCAGGGACCCGAGGGCAGTGCCAGGGGCAGTGCCAGGGACCCGGGGGCAGTGCCAGGGACCCGGGGGCAGTGCCAGGGACTCAGGGGCAGTGCCAGGGACCTGGGAACAGTGCCAGGGACCCGGGGGCAGTGCCAGGGACCCGGGGGCAGTGCCAGGGACCCGAGGGCAGTGCCAGGGACCCGGGGGCAGTGCCAGGGACCCGGGGGCAGTGCCAGGGACCCGGGGGCAGTGCCAGGGACCCGGGGGCAGTGCCAGGGACCCGGGGGCAGTGCCAGGGACCCGGGGGCAGTGCCAGGGACCCGGGGGCAGTGCCAGGGACCCGGAGGCAGTGCCAGGGTATCAGGGGACTGCCCACAAATATCCCTCACCCCGGGGACTGCACTAGCCTGAGTTCCCCGGCTGGTCTCTGCTTGGTTCCCATTCGTAATAAACGTGTTGTACTCACACTAACACGGAGATTGGGGATATTGAGGCCCTGGTCAAAAGGAAGAAGTAGCCAAGTATGACAAGCATAGGCAGCTGGGATCAAGTGGATCCCTTGAAGAGTAAAGGGATTGTCGGAGTAGAGTTAAGAGAGAAATCAGGAGGGCAAAAAGGGGCAATGAGATTGTCTTGGGGGATACGGCAAAGGAAAATCCACAGAGCTTTTACAGGGGGAGTAGAGTCAACCCCGGTAACTATAGACCAGTGAGCCTTACTTCTGTTGTGGGCAAAATCTTGGAAAGGTTTATAAGAGATAGGATGTATAATCATCTGGAAAGGAATAATTTGATTAGAGATAGTCAACACGGTTTTGTGAAGGGTAGGTCGTGCCTCACAAACCTTATTACATAGATTACATAGAACATACAGTGCAGAAGGAGGCCATTCGGCCCATCGAGTCTGCACCGACCCACATTAATCCCTCACTTCCACCTTATCCCCGCAACCCAATAACCCCTCTCAACCCTTATGGACACTACGGGTAATTTAGCATGGCCAATCCACCTAACCTGCACGTCTTTGGACTGTGGGAGGAAACCGGAGCTAATAACCGGAGTTATTGAGTTCTTTGAGAAGGTGACTGAACAGGTGGATGAGGATAAAGCAGTTGATGTGGTGTATATGAATTTCAGTAAAGCGTTTGATAAGGTTCCCCACGGTAGGCTACTGCAGAAAATACGGAAGCATGGGATTCAGGGAGATTTAGCAGTTTGGATCAGAAATTGGCTAGCTGGAAGAAGACAAAGGGTGGTGGTTGATGGGAAGTGTTCAGACTGGAGTCCAGTTACTAGTGGTGTACCACAAGGATCTGTTTTGGGGCCACAGCTGTTTGTCATTTTTATAAATGACCTGGAGGAGGGCGTAGAAGGATGGGTGAGTAAATTTGCAGATGACACGGAAGTCGGGGAGTTGTGGACAGTGTGGAAGGATGTTACAAGTTACAGAGGGACATTGATAAGCTGCAGACCTGGGCTGAGAGGTGGCAAATGGAGTTTAATGCAGAAAAGTGTGAGGTGATTCATTTTGGAAGGAATAACAGGAAGACAGAGTGCTGGGCTAATGGTAAGATTCTTGGCAGTGTGGATGAGCAGAGAGCTCTCGGTGTCCATGTACATAGATCCCTGAAAGTTGCCACCCAGGTTGAGAGGGTTGTTAAGAAGGCGTACGGTGTGTTAGCTTTTATTGGTAGAGGGATTGAGTTTCGGAGCCATGAGGTCATGTTGCAGCTGTACAAAACTCTGGTGCGGCCGCATTTGGAGTATTGCGTGCAATTCTGGTCGCTGCATTATAGGAAGGATGTGGAAGCATTGGAAAGGGTGCAGAGGAGATTTACCAAAATGTTGCCTGGTATGGAGGGAAGATCTTATGAGGAAAGGCTGAGGGACTTGAGGCTGTTTTCGTTAGAGAGAAGAAGGTTAAGAGGTGATGATCAGAGGATTGGATAGGGTGGACAGTGAGAGCCTTTTTCCTCGGATGGTGATGTCTAGCACGAGGGGACATAGCTTTAAATTGAGGGGAGATAGATATAGGACAGATGTCGGAGGTAGGTTCTTTACTCAGAGAGTAGTAAGGGTGTGGAATGCCCTGCCTGCAACAGTAGTGGACTCGCCGACACTAAGGACATTCAAATGGTCATTGGATAGACATATGGACGATAAGGGAATCGTGTAGATGGGCTTTAGAGTGGTTTCACAGGTCGGCGCAATATCGAGGGCCGAAGGGCCTGTACTGCGCTGTAATGTTCTATGTTATATGTTCTAGATACATAAAGGGTAAAAGTGTGACTCGGGAGAGGGTAGAGCCTCTTAAGGATAAACTAGGTCATCTATGTGCAGATCCGCAAGGGATGGGAAAGGTCCTCCATGAATATTTCTCATCAGTATTTAATGTTGGGAAAGGCACGAATATTCGGGAAATAAAAAGTGATGGCTTGAGGAGTACATATTACAGAGAAGGAGGTGCTGGAGGTATTAAAGTGCATCAAGGTAGATAAATCGCCGGGACCTGATGAAATGTATCCCAGGACATTGTGGGAGGCTAGGGAGGAAATTGCCGCCCCCTAACTGAGATATTTGAATCATCGACAGCCACAGGAGAGGTGCCTGAAGATTGGAGGGTAGCAAATGTTGTGCCCTTGTTGAAGAAGGGCTGTGGGGATAAGCCTGGGAACTACAGACCGGTGAGCCTTACTTCTGGAGTGGGTAAATTGTTTGAAGGTATTCTGAGGGACAGGATCTCCAGGCATTTAGACAGGCAAGGGCTAATTAGGGAGAGTCAGCCTGGCTTTGTAAGGGGAAAGTCATGTCTCACCAATTTGATTGAGTTTTTTGAGGGGGTGACCAAGAAGGTAGATGAGGGCAGTGCGGTCGCCGTTGTCTACATGGACTTTAGCAAAGCCTTTGACAAGGTACCACATGGTAGGTTGTTGCAAAAGGTTAAATCTCACGGAATCCAGGGTGAGGTTGCCAATTGGATACAAAATGGGCTTGGCGACTGTGGTAAACCACTGTATTGCATTGTGTTGTGTTATTACAGCCTGGGCTTGTCCCGGCTGGCTCCGCCTCTGGCTCCTCCCCTCGGACTCACGTATAAAGGTGGCAAGTCTCCGCCTCCGACCCAGTTTGGGACCAGAGGCCAGGAGGCTTGCTGTTTAGTGTATTAAAGCCTCAGTTACATTCATCACATGTCGTTTGTTATTGATGGTGTATCAATTTAATACACTAAACTTCTGAGATGAACGCATCACTCAAGCCCGATGGCCTGGAGCCCGACCCACGGGCAGCCGACGCCACAGAAACATTTGAGCACTGGCTAAGCTGCTTCGAAGCGTACCTCGGATCCTTCACCGGAGACTTCACTGACCTCCAGAAGAAGCAGATCCTCCCCGCACGGGGGAGCCACGAATCTTTCTTCTCATCAGGGACGCCCCTCGTATACGGAGGCAATGACGCTGCTGAAGGGACAATACGTGAAGTCCGTTAACGAGGTGTATGCTCGGCACCTCCTCGCCACGAGACGGCAATGCCCTGGGGAATCATTTGCAGAATTTCTGCGTGCTTTGCGTGTACTCTGCCGGAACTGTGACTGCCGGGCGGTAGCGGCTACCCAGCACGCGGAGCTGCTGATCAGGGACACTTATGTCGCCGGCATGAAATCAAACTACATCCGCCAGCGATTACTAGAAGGGGGCACACCCGGCCTCCCAGAGACGGTGCAACTCGTAGGGGCTGGTTTAGCCCAGTGGGCTAAAGAGCTGGCGTATAAAGCAGAACAAGACCAGCAGCGCGGGTTCAATTCCCGTGCCAGCCTCCCCGAACAGGCGCCGGAATGTGGCGACTAGGGGCTTTTCACAGTAACTTCGTTTGAAGCCTTCTTGTGACAATAAGCGATTTTCATTTCATTTTCAACTCTCTAACTCTCCAGAGGTGTCCTCCCAGAACACCCCCGTGGGCCTTGTGGGGCCGCCATCCGACTCGGGTGCGACGCAAGCCTGCGCCATGCAGCAGCCCGCCAACGCCAGAGGCCTGAGGAACTACTTTTGCAGCCAGGGTAATCACCTCAGACATCGCTGCCCTGCACAGAACACGACCTGCAACGGGTGTGGGAGGAAGGGGCACTTTGCAATAACCTGCAGGCCCGATCTCTCCCAGTGCATGGAATGCACTGCCTGTGGAAGTAGTTGAGTCGGAAACATTAGGGACCTTCAAGCAGCTGTTGGATAGGTACATGGATTACGGTAAAATGATATAGTGTAGATTTATTTGTTCTTAAGGGCAGCACGGTAGCATTGTGGATAGCACAATTGCTTCACAGATCCATGGTCCCAGGTTCGATTCCCGGCTTGGGTCACTGTCTGTGCGGAGTCTGCACGTCCTCCCCGTGTCTGCGTGGGTTTCCTCCGGGTGCTCCGGTTTCCTCCCACAGTCCAAAGATGTGCAGGTTAGGTGAATTGGCCAATGATAAATTGCCTTTAATGTCCAAATTGCCCTTGGTGTTGGGTGGAGGTGTTGACCTTGGGTAGGGTGCACTTTCCAAGAGCCGGTGCAGACTCAAAGGGCTGAATGGCCTCCTTCTGCACTGTAAATTCAATGATAATCTATGATTAATCTAGGACAAAGGTTCGGCACAACATCGTGGGCCGAAGGGCCTGTTCTGTGCTGTATTTTCTATGTTCTATGTTCTATGTTAAAGCTTCTAGTCCCAGCAGCGCTGCCTGCTGCCTGGGGGGCCGCCCCCTGTCGGGGCCGCCCCCCTGTCGGGGTCGCCCCCAGCTGCCGCGTCACCCGCCACGCGCGACCCACGGGGGCCGCCATTTTGGGACCACTCCGCAGCCTCCCGGGAGCCCTGCTCACCCGACCGTACGGTGGCCGCCGCTACCTCCGATCGGCCTACCGACCGCCTTCCGAAGCTCGCCTCCATCACGCTCGACCAGTCCCGGCCTCATCACCTCACTAAATCGACGATGACCGTCCGGATCAACGGGCACGAGGCGGCCTCTTCGACTCCGGGAGCACAGACAGCTTCATCCATCCAGATACGGTCAGGCACTGCTCCCTCCCCATCCTACCCGCGACCCAAAGGCCCCTCCCCTCCACTGACCGTAACGTGGACTTTCTCAACATTGTTGACGAATACTCAAGATTCCCCTTTGCCATCCCATACCCTGACATGACCTCTGCCACCGTCATCAAGGCCCTGCACAGTCTTTTCACCCTGTTCGGGTTCCCCACCTACATCCACAGCGATCGGGGTTCCTCCTTGATGAGCGATGAGCTGCGTCAGTTCCTGCTCAGCAAGAGCATCGCCTCCAGCAGGACGACCAGCTCCAACCCCCGGGGAATCGGGCAGGTGGAGAGGGAGAACGCGTCGGTCTGGAAGGCTGTCCTCCTGGCCCTACGGTCTAGAAGTCTCCCAGTCTCCCGCTGGCAGGAGGTCCTCCCCGATGCGCTCCACTCCATCCGGTCGCTCCTGTGTACAGCCACCAACGAGACCCCTCACGAGCGTGTGTTTGCCTTCCCCAGGAAGTCCACCTCTGGGGTGTCACTCCCGCCCTTCCTGGCTGACAGTCCCAGGGCCCGTCCTCCTCCGGAAGCATGCGAGGATCCATAAATCCGACCCCCTCATCGAAAAGGTCCTGCTCCTCCTGCTAACCCGCAATATGCCTACGTGGCACATCAGGACGGGCGACAGGACACAGTCTCCCTCCGGGATTTGGCACCTGCAGGTTCCCCAGAGTCCATCCCCGACCCTACACCGTCTCCCTCCTCCACTGCCCAACAACCTCACGAACTGGCATCCGCAGGCCCACCGGCGCCCATCACCGCCTCCCCCTCCACCGACTCAACTACTGGGTGAAGAAGAGGACTTCACGCTCCCGGACGCGCAGGTCTCGACACCGGCGCCCACACCACAGCCGGGACTGAGGCGATCACGGCGGAAGGTCAAGGCCCCTGACAGACGTGACCTTTAGGAGCACTTCACCCTCGCCAGACTCTTTTTTTTAAACAGGGGGTGAATGTGGTAAACCACTGTATTGCACTGTGTTGTGTTGTGCATGACTGGGCTTGTCCCGGCTGGCTCCGCCTCTGGCTCCTCCCCTCGGGCTCATGTATAAAGGTGGCTAGTCTCCGCCTCCGACCCAGTTCAGGACCAGAGGCAGGAGGTTTGCTGCTTACTGTATTAAAGCCTCAGTTACATTCATCACTCATCGTGTGTTTATTGATGGCATATCAGCGACCGAAGACAGAGGGTGGTTGTGGAGGGGTGTTTTTCAAACTGGAGGCCTGTGACCAGTGGTGTGCCTCAGGGATCGGTGCTGGGTCCACTGTTATTTGTGATTTATATTAATGATTTGGATGAGAATTTAGGAGGCATGGTTAGTAAGTTTGCAGATGACACCAAGATTGGTGGCACAGTGGATAGTGAAGAAGGTTATCTAGGATTGCAACGGGATCTTGATCAATTAGGCCAGTGGGCCGACGAATGGCAGATGGAGTTTAATTTAGATAAATGTGAGGTGATGCATTTTGGCAGATCAAATCAGGCCAGGACCTACTCAGTTAATGATATGGCGTTGGGGAGAGTTATAGAACAAAGAGATCTAGGAGTACAGGTTCATAGCTCCTTGAAGGTGGAGTCGCAGGTGGACAGGGTGGTGAAGAAGGCATTCGGCATGCTTGGTTTCATTGGTCAGAACATTGAATACAGGAGTTGGGACGTCTTGTTGAAGTTGTACAAGACATTGGTACGGCCACACTTGGAATACTGTGTGCAGTTCTGGTCACCATATTATAGGAAGGATATTATTAAACTAGAAAGCGTGTACAACAACAACAACAAGAACAAAGAACAAAGAAATGTACAGCACAGGAACAGGCCCTTCGGCCCTCCAAGCCCGTGCCGACCCTGCTGCCCGACTAAACTACAATCTTCTACACTTCCTGGGTCCATATCCCTCTATTCCCATCCTATTCATGTATTTGTCAAGATGCCCCTTAAATGTCCCTATCGTCCCTGCTTCCACTACCTCCTCCGGCAGCGAGTTCCAGGCACCCACTACCCTCTGCGTAAAAAACTTGCATCGTACATCTACTCTAAACCTTGCCCCTCTCACCTTAAATCTATGCCCCCTAGTAATTGACCCCTCTACCCTGGGGAAAAGCCTCTGACTATCCACTCTGTCTATGCCCCTCATAATTTTGTAGACCTCTATCAGGTCTCCCCTCAACCTCCTTCCTTACAGTGAGAACAAACCGAGTTTATTCAACCGCTCCTCATAGCTAATGCCCTCCATACCAGGCAACATTCTGGTAAATCTCTTCTGCACCCTCTCTAAAGCCTCCACATCCTTCTGGTAGTGTGGCGACCAGAATTGAACACTATACTCCAAGTGTGGCCTAACTAAGGTTCTATACAGCTGCAACATGACTTGCCAATTCTTATACTCAATGCCCCGGCCAATGAAGGCAAGCATGCCGTATGCCTTCTTGACTACCTTCTCCACCTGTGTTGCCCCTTTCAATGACCTGTGGACCTGTACTCCTAGATCTCTTTGACTTTCAATACTATTGAGGGTTCTACCATTCACTGTATATTCCCTAACTGCATTGGACCTTCCAAAATGCATTACCTCACATTTGTCCGGATTAAACTCCATCTGCCATCTCTCTGCCCAAGTCTCCAAACAATCTAAATCTTGCTATATCCTCCGACAGTCCTCATCGCTATCCGCAATTCCACCAACCTTTGTGTCGTCTGCAAAATTACTAATCAGACCAGTTGCATTTTCCTCCAAATCATTTATATATACTACAAAGAGCAAAGGTCCCAGCACTGATCCCTGTGGAACACCACTGGTCACAGCCCTCCAATTAGAAAAGCATCCCTCCATTGCTACTCTCTGCCTTCTATGACCTAGCCAGTTCTGTATCCACCTTGCCAGCTCACCCCTGATCCCGTGTGACTTCACCTTTTGTACTAGTCTACCGTGAGGGACCTTGTCAAAGGCCTTACTGAAGTCCATATAGACAACATCCACTGCCCTACCTGCATCAATCATCTTAGTGACCTCCTCGAAAAACTCTATCAAGTTAGTGAGACACGACCTCCCCTTCACAAAACCGTGCTGCCTCTCACTAATACGTCCATTTGTTTCCAAATGGGAGTAGATCCTGTCTCGAAGAATTCTCTCCAGTAATTTCCCTACCACTGAAGTAAGGCTCGCTGGCCTGTAGTTCCCGGGATTATCCTTGCTACCCTTCTTAAACAGAGGAACAACATTGGCTATTCTCCAGTCCTCCGGGACATCCCCTGAAGACAGTGAGGATCCAAAGATTTCTGTCAAGGCCTCAGCAATTTCCTCTCCAGCCTCCTTCAGTATTCTGGGGTAGATCCCATCAGGCCCTGGGGACTTATCTACCTTAATATTTTTTAAGACACCCAACACCTCGTCTTTTTGGATCTCAATGTGACCCAGGCTATCTACACCCCCTTCTCCAGACTCAACGTCTACCAATTTCTTCTCTTTGGTGAATACTGATGCAAAGTATTCATTTAGTACCTCGCCCATTTCCTCTGGCTCCACACATAGATTCCCTTGCCTATCCTTCAGTGGGCCAACCCTTTCCCTGGCTACCCTCTTGCTTTTTATGTACGTGTAAAAAGCCTTGGGATTTTCCTTAACCCTATTTGCCAATGACTTTTCGTGACCCCTTCTAGCCCTCCTGACTCCTGACTTAAGTTCCTTCCTACTTTCCTTATATTCCACGCAGGCTTCGTCTGTTCCCAGCCTTTTAGCCCTGACAAATGCCTCCTTTTTCTTTTTGACGAGGCCTACAATATCTCTCGTTATCCAAGGTTCCCGAAAATTGCCGTATTTATCTTTCTTCCTCACAGGAACATGCCGGTCCTGAATTCCTTTCAACTGACACTTGAAAGCCTCACACATGTCAGATGTTGATTTGCCCTCAAACATCCGCCCCCAATCTATGTTCTTCAGTTCCCGCCTAATATTGTTATAATTAGCCTTCCCCCAATTTAGCACATTCACCCTCGGACCACTCTTATCCTTGTCCACCAGCACTTTAAAACTTACTGAATTGTGGTCACTGTTACCGAAATGCTGCCCTACTGAAACATCTACCACCTGGCCGGGCTCATTCCCCAATACCAGGTCCCGTACCGCCCCTTCCCTAGTTGGACTGTCAACATATTGTTTTAAGAAGCCCTCCTGGATGCTCCTTACAAACTCCGCCCCGTCTAAGCCCCTGGCACTAAGTGAGTCCCAGTCAATATTGGGGAAGTCGAAGTCTCCCATCACCACAACCCTGTTGTTTTTACTCTTTTCCAAAATCTGTCTACCTATCTGCTCCTCTATCTCCCGCTGGCTGTTGGGAGGCCTGTAGTAAACCCCCCAACATTGTGACTGCACCCTTCTTATTCCTGATCTCTACACATATAGCCTCACTGCCCTCTGAGGTGTCCTCCCGCAGTACAGCTGTGATATTCTCCCGAACCAGTAGCGCAACTCCGCCTCCCCTTTTACATCCCCCTCTATCCCGCCTGAAACATCTAAATCCTGGAACGTTTAGCTGCCAATCCTGCCCTTCCCTCAACCAGGTCTCTGTAATGGCAACAACATCATAGTTCCAAGTACTAATCCAAGCTCTAAGTTCATCTGCGTTACCGTAATACTTCTTGCATTAAAACATATGCACTTCAGGCCACCAGACCCGCTGTGTTCAGCAACTTCTCCCTGTCTGCTCTGCCTCAGAGCCCCACTGTCCCTATTCCCTAGTTCTCTCTCAATGCTCTCACCTTCTGACCTATTGCTCCCGTGCCCACCCCCCTGCCATACTAGTTTAAACCCTCCCGTGTGACACTAGCAAACCTCGCGGCCAGGATATTTATGCCTCTCCAGTTTAGATGCAACCCGTCCTTCTTATACAGGTCACACCTGCCCCGAAAGAGCACCCAGTGGTCCAGATAACGGAAACCCTCCCTCCTGCACCAGCTGTTTAGCCACGTGTTTAGCTGCTCTATCTTCCTATTTCTAGCCTCACTGGCACGTGGCACAGGGAGTAATCCCGAGATTACAACCCTCGAGGTCCTGTCTTTTAACTTTCTGCCTAGCTCCCTGAACTCCTGCTGCAGGACCTCATGCCCCTTCCTGCCTATGTCGTTAGTACCAATATGTACAACGACCTCTGCCTGTTTGCCCTCCCCCTTCAGGATGCCCTCTACCCGTTCGGGTAGAAGAGATTGACGAGGATGCTACCGGGACTCGATGGTCTGAGTTATAAGGAGAGGCTGGATAGGCTGGGACTTTTTTCCCTGGAACGTAGGAGGCTTAGGGGTGATCTTATAGACGTCAATAAAATAATGAGGGGCGGAGATAGTCAACATCTTTTCCCAAAGGTAGGGGAGTTTAAAACTAGAGGGCACAGGTTTAAGGTGAGAGGGGAGAGATACAAAAGAGGCCGTTTGGGGCAGCACGGTAGCACATTGGTTAGCACTGTGGCTTCACAGCGCCTGGGTCCCAGGTTCAATTCCCCACTGGGTCACTGTCTGTGCGGAGCCTGCACATCCTCCCCGTGTGTGCGTGGGTTTCCTCCGGGTGCTCCGGTTTCCTCCCACAGTCCAAAGACGTGCAGGTTAGGTGGATTGGCCATGCTAAATTGCCATTAGTGTCCAAAAAGGTTAGGAGGCGTTATTGGGTTATGGGGATAGGGTGGAAGTGAGGGCTTAAGTGCAGACTTGATGGGCCGAATGGCCTCCTTCTGCGCTGTATGCTCTATGTAAAAGAGACCAGGGGGGAAATGTCTTCACACAGAGGGTGGTGAGTGTCTGGAACGAGCTGCCAGAGGCAGTGGGAGAGGCGAGCACGATATTGTCCTTTAAGAAGCAGTTAGACAGTTACATGGGCAGGGTGGGTATAGAGGGATACGGGCCAAATCTGGGCAAGTGGGACTAGCTTAGAGATAGAAACTGGGCAGCATGGACCAGCCGGGCCGAAGGGCCCGTTTCCGTGCTGTATGATCTATGACTGATCATAATGTGGGGGAATCGATACAGCAGGGAAGCTCTTTAATGACATTCTGATTTATTTAAAACGTTCCCTCGCCCTCTCGAGGCAGGAATCTCTTTACATCACCGGCGATGTCGGGGTGGGAAATCAGAGCTCGCCAATCAGATTCCCATTTACTGACCTTGTATCATTCCGGTCACGTGGGAAACACAGAATCCTGGCCAATGGGGTGCTGTTCCCATGGGAAACACAGAATCCTGGCCATTGGGATCCTGTTCCCATGGGAAACACAGAATCCTGGCCAATGGGGTGCTGTTCCCATGGGAAACACAGAATCCTGGCCATTGGGATCCTGTTCCCATGGGAAACACAGAATCCTGGCCAATGGGGTGCTGTTCCCATGGGAAACACAGAATCCTGGCCATTGGGATCCTGTTCCCATGGGAAACACAGAATCCTGGCCAATGGGATGCTGTTCCCATGGGAAACACAGAATCCTGGCCAATGGGATGCTGTTCCCATGGGAAACACAGAATCCTGGCCAATGGGATGCTGTTCCCATGGGAAACACAGAATCCTGGCCAATGGGGTCCTGTTCCCATGGGAAACACAGAATCCTGGCCAATGGGATGCTGTTCGATTTCGGCGGGAGAACAGCTGGTAAGTCAGTTTCAGCGGGAGCATTGCGGAAGGAGGTTGCTGGGAGGTAAGTCAACCTTTAAAAGCACTTCTATTTGCAGGGGCAGGCCAGTCGATTTCGGCGGGAGTGGAGCTGGCTGGTTAGTCAATTTCAGCAGGAGCTGAGAATTTTTCTTTTTTTTAAATTAGTTTTTTAGGCGGGATCAGGAAGTCGACCCGCGGACGTCTGGGAAGACCCTCACCAATAAATTCTGGTGGAGAGGAAACCCGAGACACTACACGTGTAGTGTCTCCCACCCACCCTCCTCCTCTAACCTAATAATAAAACCCATTGGTCTGAGGTAAGTACCATATTTTATTATATTATTATTATTTTTTATAAAAATTTAATTTAGTTGTTAGCCAGATCTTGGTAGAAAGTTAGAGGAATGGCAGGGAAGGGAGTGCAATGTTCCTCCTGCAGGATGTTTGAGGTGAGGGATGCAGTTAGTGTCCCTGCTGATTTTACCTGCAGGAAGTGCTGCCATCTCCAGCTCCTCCAAGACCGAGTTAGGGAACTGGAGCTGGAGTTGGAAGAACTTCGGATCATTCGGGAGGCAGAAGGGGTCATAGATAGCAGCTTCAGGGAATTAGTTACACCAAAGAGTGGAGATAGATAGGTAACTGTAAGAGGGACTGGGAAGAAGCAGTCAGTGCAGGGATCCCCTGCGGTCGTTCCCCTGAGAAACAAGTATACCGCTTTGGATACTTGTGGGGGGGGGGACTTACCAGGGGTAAGCCATGGGGTACGGGCCTCTGGCACGGAGTCTGTCCCTGTTGCTCAGAAGAGAAGGGGGAGAGGAGCAGAGCATTAGTAATTGGGGACTCTATAGTCAGGGGCACAGATAGGAGATTTTGTGGGAGCGTGAGAGACTCACGTTTGGTATGTTGCCTCCCAGGTGCAAGGGTACGTGATGTCTCGGATCGTGTTTTGCGGGTCCTTAGGGGGGAGGGGGAGCAGCCCCAAGTCGTGGTCCACATTGGCACTAACGACATAGGTAGGAAGGGGGACAAGGATGTCAGGCAGGCTTTCAGGGAGCTAGGATGGAAGCTCAGAACTAGAACAAACAGAGTTGTTATCTCTGGGTTGTTGCCCGTGCCACGTGATAGTGAGATGAGGAATAGGGAGAGAGAGCATTTAAACACGTGGCTACAGGGATGGTGCAGGCGGGAGGGATTCAGATTTCTGGATAACTGGGGCTCTTTCTGGGGAAGGTGGGACCTCTACAGACAGGATGGTCTACATCTGAACCTGAGGGGCACAAACATCCTGGGGGGGAGATTTGTTAGTGCTCTTTGGGGGGGTTTACACTAATGCAGCAGGGGCATGGGAACCTGGATTGTAGTTTTAGGGTAAGGGAGAATGAGAGTATAGAGGTCAGGAGCACAGATTTGACGTCGCAGGAGGGGGCCAGTGTTCAGGTAGGTGGTTTGAAGTGTGTCTACTTCAATGCCAGGAGTATACGAAACAAGGTAGGGGAACTGGCAGCATGGGTTGGTACCTGGGACTTCGATGTTGTGGCCATTTCGGAGACATGGATAGAGCAGGGACAGGAATGGATGTTGCAGGTTCCGGGGTTTAGGTGTTTTAGTAAGCTCAGAGAAGGAGGCAAAAGAGGGGGAGGTGTGGCGCTGCTAGTCAAGAGCAGTATTACGGTGGCGGAGAGGATGCTAGATGGGAACTCTTCTTCCGAGGTAGTATGGGCTGAAGTTAGAAACAGGAAAGGAGAGGTCACCCTGTTGGGAGTTTTTTATAGGCCTCCTAATAGTTCTAGGGATGTAGGGGAAAGGATGGCGAAGATGATTCTGGATAAGAGCGAAAGTAACAGGGTAGTTATTATGGGAGACTTTAACTTTCCAAATATTGACTGGAAAAGATATAGTTCGAGTACAATAGATGGGTCATTTTTTGTACAGTGTGTGCAGGAGGGTTTCCTGAAACAATATGTTGACAGGCCAACAAGCGGCGAGGCCACGTTGGATTTGGTTTTGGGTAATGAACCAGGCCAGGTGTTGGATTTGGAGGTAGGAGAGCACTTTGGGGACAGTGACCACAATTCGGTGACGTTTACGTTAATGATGGAAAGGGATAAGTATACACCGCAGGGCAAGAGTTATAGCTGGGGGAAGGGCAATTATGATGCCATTAGACGTGACTTGGGGGGGATAAGGTGGAGAAGTAGGCTGCAAGTGTTGGGCACACTGGATAAGTGGGGCTTGTTCAAGGATCAGCTACTGCGTGTTCTTGATAAGTATGTACCGGTCAGACAGGGAGGAAGGCGTCGAGCGAGGGAACCGTGGTTTACCAAGGAAGTGGAATCTCTTGTTAAGAGGAAGAAGGAGGCCTATGTGAGGATGAGGTGTGAAGTTTCGGTTGGGGCGATGGATAGTTACAAGGTAGCGAGGAAGGATCTAAAGAGAGAGCTAAGACGAGCAAGGAGGGGAAACACGGAATCCCTAACACTGGATAGGGTGGACAGTGAGAGCCTTCTCCCGCGGATGGACATGGCTGGCACGAGGGGACATAACTTTAAACTGAGGGGTAATAGATATAGGACAGAGGTCAGAGGTAGGTTCTTTACGCAAAGAGTAGTGAGGCCGTGGAATGCCCTACCTGCTACAGTAGTGAACTCGCCAACATTGAGGGCATTTAAAAGTTTATTGGATAAGCATATGGATGATAATGGCATAGTGTAGGTTAGATGGCTTTTGTTTCGGTGCAACATCGTGGGCCGAAGGGCCTGTACTGCGCTGTATTGTTCTATGTTCTATGTTCTATGTTCCCATGGGAAACACAGAATCCTGGCCAATGGGATGCTGTTCCCATGGGAATAACAGAATCCTGGCCAATGGGGTCCTGTTCCCATGGTAAACACAGAATCCTGGACAATGGGATGCTGTTCCCATGGGAATAACAGAATCCTAGCCAATGGGGTCCTGTTCCCATGGTAAACACAGAATCCTGGACAATGGGATGCTGTATTTGTGGGAAACACAGAATCCTGGCCAATGGGATGCTGTTGGGCAGCACGGTAGCATAGTGGTTAGCACACTTGCTTCACGGCTCCAGGGACCCAGGTTCGATTCCGGCTTGGGTCACTGTCTGTGCGGAGTCTTCACGTCCTCCCCGTGTCTGCGTGGGTTTCCTCCGGGTGCTCCGGTTTCCTCCCACAGTCCAAAGATGTGCAGGTTAGGTGAATTGGCCATGATAAATTGCCCTTAGTGTTGCGGGGTTATGGGGATAGGGTGGAGGTGTTGACCTTGGGTAGGGCGCTCTTTCCAAGAGCCGGTGCAGACTCGATGGGCCGAATGGCCTCCTTCTGCACTGTAAATTCAATGATAATCTATGTTCCCAAGGTGAACACCAGAATCCTGGCCAATGGGTTGCTGTTCGCATGGGAAACACAGAATCCTGGCCAATGGGTTGCTGTTCCCATGGGAAACACGGAATCCTGGCCAATGGGGTCCTGTTCCCTTGGGAAACACAGAATCCTGGCCAATGGGATGCTGTTCCCATGGGAAACACAGAATCCTGGCCAATGGGATGCTGTTCCCATGGGAAACACGGAATCCTGGCCAATGGGATGCTGTTCCCATGGTGAACACAGAATCCTGGCCAATGGTATGCTGTTCCCATGGGAAACTCAGAATCCTGGCCAATGGGATGCTGTTCCCATGGGAAACACAGAATCCTGGCCAATGGGATGCTGTTCCCGTGGGAAACACATAATCCTGGCCAATGGGATGCTGTTCCCATGGGAAACACAGAATCCTGGCCAATGGGATGCTGTTCCCATGGGAAACACAGAATCCTGGCCAATGGGATGCTGTTCCCGTGGGAAACACAGAATCCTGGCCAATGGGATGCTGTTCCCATGGGAAACACAGAATCCTGGCCAATGGGATGCTGTTCCCAAGGATGGGATTGGTTTGTTGTCACGTGTACAGTGGTACAGTGAAAAGTATTATTCTGCGGACAGTCCAAACAGATCATTCTGCACATTTAAAGAAAATACATAATAGAGCAAACATACAATACACAATGTAAATACATAGACACTGGCACAGGCCTCCAGTCCGACAGGCGTCCTTCCATCATTACCCTCTGCTTCTAACCAATTGTATAGGGGTAGAGGGGTCAATTACTAGGGGGCATAGGTTTAAGGTGAGAGGGGCAAAGTTTAGAGTAGATGTACGAGGCAAGTTTTTTTACACAGAGGGTAGTGGGTGCCTGGAACTCGCTACCGGAGGAGGTGGTGGAAGCAGGGACGATAGTGACATTTAAGGGGCATCTTGACAAATACATGAATAGGATGGGAATAGAGGGATACGGACCCAGGAAGTGTAGAAGATTGTAGTTTAGTCGGGCAGTATGGTCGGCACGGGCTTGGAGGGTCAAAGGACCTGTTCCTGTGCTGTACTTTTCTTTGTTCTTTGTTCTTTACCCAATTTGCCAGCTCTCCCTGTATTCCATGTGATCTAACCTTCCAGAGTAGCCTACCATGTGGAACTTGATCAAAGGCCTTACTGAAGTCCATATAAACTATGTCTACCGCCCTGCCCTCATCCATCTTCCTGGTCACTTCATCAAAAAACTCAAACAAATTTGTAAGGCATGATCTCCCATGCACAAAGCCATGCTGACTACTCCTAATCAAACCCTGTCTTTCCAAACGCCTGTATATCTTATCCCTCAGAATCCTCTCCAGTAACTAACCCACCACAGATGTTAGCCTTACCGGTCTATAATTCCCAGGTCTATATTTGCAGCCCTTCTTGAATAAGGGCACAACATTTGCTATCCTCCAGTCTTCTGGCACCTCACCCGTGGCTAACGATGATGCAAGTATCTCAGCCAGGGCTCCCGCAATTTCTTCTCGAACCTCAGAGTAGAAATGACAGGATATATAGGATGAATACGTGGCTGAAAAGATGGTGTCAGGGGGAGGGTTTCAGATTCCTGGGGCATTGGGACCGGTTCTGGGGGAGGTGGGACCTGTACAAACTGGACGGGTTACACCTGGGCAGGACTGGATCTGATGTCCTAGGGGCTATTTGGTAGAGCGGTTGGGGAGTGTTTAAACTAATGAGGCAGGGGGATGGGAACCTATGCACAGAGCCAGAGAAAGAGGGAGCAAGGACAAAAGAAAATGTAGCAAACTGACAGGTGGAGAAGGTGGATGAGGGCAGCACGGTAGCACAGTGGTTAGCACTGTTGCTTCACAGCTCCAGGGTCACAGGTTCGATTCCGGCTTGGGTCACTGTCTGTGCGGAGTCTGCACGTTCTCCCCGTGTCTGCGTGGGTTTCCTCCGAGTGCTCCGGTTTCCTCCCACAGTCCAAAAACGTGCAGGTTAGGTGGATTGGCCAATGATAAATTGCCCTTAGTGTCCAAAATTGCCCTTAGTGTTGGGTGGGGTTACTGGGTTATGGGGATAGGGTGGAGGTCCTCTTTCCAAGAGCCGGTGCAGACTCGATGGGCCGAATGGCCTCCTTCTGCACTGTAAATTCTATGACTATGAAAACAAGGGCAAAATTCAAACGGGGCAGTAGAGAAAAATATTGGGAGCAAGACAAGCATTGTGACAAAGACAAACTTAAAGGCTCTGAGTCTTAATGCACGGAGCATTCGCAATAAAGTGGATGAACTAATCGCGCAGATAGATATTGGTATGATATAATTGGGATTACGGAGACATGGCTGCAGGGTGACCAGGGATGGGAACTGAATGTCCCAGGGTTCTCAGTATTTAGGAAGGACAGGCATAACGGAAAAGGTGGTGGTGTGGCCCTGCTGGGTAAAGAGGAAATTAACACCTTCGTGAGAAAGGAGATTTGCTCTGACAATGTGGAATCTGGATGGGTGGAGTTGAGAAATACCAAGGGGCAGAAAACATTAGCGGGTGTCATATACAGACCCCCAAACTGCACTGGTGAGGTTGGGTTTTGTGAGGGCCATGAAGAATCCAGCACGAGTTTCAAGGATACAAAGAAATAACAATTATTTGCAATAACATGTATATACAACAGCAGCAGCAACATCCCTTGCTGCTTATTCCTTCCTGCTGGTCCCAAACTGGCCAGCTTTATTTATACAGGGAGTCTGCTAATGATTTCTCCGCCCCCCTCATTGGGGAAGCTCATACTCCCACAGGATTGTGGGATTGTCATTAGTCCCCAGCCAATGGTAAGCAGGCAGGTTATAACATCCCTCCCCCACAAAGTCCAAGGAATCCACTGAAGACCCTGGCGAAGGAGGGCGTTGGACTCGTTTTGCCGCAGGCCGGACACCATTTGCACGCGGCGCTGGATCGGGCGGCGTGTAACGAGACAGAGACCGGCGCTTCCGTGATGAACGGCGTAACAGTTGTACATCCACGGCCCGTGGATCCGAGGATTCCCCCTCTGATTCATCCTGTGTCTCCATCTCGGAGTCAGAGTCTGCTGCCTCCGTCATGTCAGCGTCTCTATCTCCATTCGGTCCCGTAACGACCTGCGCAGGCTTCGAGTGAGGCACCAGTGGAAGATTGTGAGGACTACCTTCCCTTGTCTCTGGTCTCTGCGGCTGTAGAAATGAGCTCCGAGGGCGGGGAACCTTTTGAGGGGATGTCTTCTGGACCGACGTGGTCTACATGTTTGCGCTGGAGACGACCCTGGGCTTGCACCTGGTAAGATATAGGGCCCGTTTGGCGAAAGATTACGCCAGGGTCCCACTGGGCACCACCAGCAAAATTCCGAACGAACACTGGGTCACCGGGCGCAAACTGCCGAATCGGACGATGCCGAGACAATCCCGGTCCCTGCCGTTCTTGTGTGCGGCGTACTTTTGCGCCAATGTCCGGGAAAACCATACTAAGGTGGGTGCGAAGTCTCCGGCCCATTAGGAGTTCTGCGGGAGCTACCCCAGTCACCGCACGGGGGGTGGTCCCAAACGAAAACAAAAAGCGAGCCAGTCTCGTGTCCATTGACCCGGAAGACTGCTTCTTTAGGCCTTGTTTGAATGTCTGCACTGCGCACTCTGCCAACCCATTTGAAGCCGGGTGGTAAGGGGCAGTGCAGATATGGCGGATGCCGTTCATCTTCATGAACCTCGCAAACTCCTCACTCGTGAATGGAGTGCCGTTATCCGTGACCAGCACCTCGGGGAGGCCATGCGTACTAAACGACAAACGCATCTTTTCAATTGTTGCGCAGGACGTTGTCCCCTGCATCTTATGCACCTCTAGCCATTTGGACTGGGCGTCAATTAGTAGAAGGAACATGGATCCTTGAAAAGGGCCGGCGAGATCTGCATGCAAGCGTGCCCAAGGCCACCCTGGCCATTCCCAGTGATGTGGGGGCGTGGCCGGCGGAAGCTTCTGATGCTCCTGGCAAATGGAGCAGTTTTGGGCCACCTTCTCAATGTCGGTGTCGAGGCCTGGCCACCAGACAGAACTCCGGGCCAAGATTTTCATTATGGTCACACGTGGATGCCCATTGTGCAAGTCTGTTAGTATCAGCTCCTGGCCTTTTTCCGGGACAACCACATGCGTCCCCCACAAGAGGATGCCGTCTTCCACGCTGAACTCTGACAGCTTGGAGGAAAATGACCGCAACTCGCCTGGGAGCGGTCTATGCTGCCCACCATACAGGACTATGTGCCGAACCTTTGACAGGACTGGCTCCGTCTGGGTCCACTCACGGATCTGTGATGCCGTGACAGGCAAGGTGTCCATAAAATTTAGGGTTGCAACCACCTCACCGGTCGTGGGGGTCGGCATGGGGCCGGTCGATAAAGGCAATCGGCTCAGTGCGTCAGCATTCGCTATCTGCGTTCCTGGTTTGTGCTCCAGAGAATACTCGTATGCAGCAAGCAACAAAGCCCAGCGCTGGATCCGTGCAGAAGCAATGGGCGGTATCGGCTTATCCTCTCTGAAAAGTCCCAGCAGGGGCTTGTGATCAGTCACGATAGTGAAATGGCGGCCGTACACGTACTGGTGGAAACGTTTCACCGCAAAGACCACTGCCAGGCCCTCCTTCTCGATCTGCGCGTACTTTTTCTCCGCTGCAGTCAATGTGCGGGAGGCGAAAGCTATCGGTCGCTCGGCCCCGTTCTCCATCATGTGGGGCAGTACGGCCCCAATACCATACGGGGATGCATCACATGTGACGAGCAAAGGCTTTCCAGGATCATAGTGGGTTAGTAACCCAGACGACTTTACCCGCTTTACCTGCCGGAAAGCGGTTTCTTGCGGCTGACCCCAAACCCAGGTGTGATTTTTCTTTAGCAGCAGGTGTAAGGGGGCCAGCGTAGTTGCCAGATTGGGGAGGAACTTCCCATAATAGTTTACGAGACCGAGAAAAGAACGAAGATGCGAAGTGTCAGTCGGGGCGGGGGCATGTTGAATTGCACGCACCTTCTCTGCGACGGGGTGCAGACCCTCGCGGTCCACCCGATAACCCAGGTAGACTACTTCCTTTGCCTGAAATACGCACTTTGTGCGACGTAAACGGACTCCAGCCTCCGAAAAGCGTCTAAGGACAGCCTCCAGATTTTCCAAATGCTCTTGCTCCGACGTCCCTGTAATCAACACGTCATCTAGGTAGACAGCAACACGTGGTAAACCTCTCAAAATGCCCTCCATAACACGTTGAAAAATTGCGCAGGCAGAGGATACTCCAAAGGGCAACCGTGTATATTCATACAGGCCCCGGTGTGTGTTAATCGTTACATATGGTCGGGAGGCAGGGTCCAGCTCCAACTGCAGGTAGGCGTGACTCATATCTAATTTTGTGAATGAGAGTCCGCCTGCAAGCTTCGCGTAGAGATCCTCTATGCGAGGCATTGGATATCGGTCGAGTCGGGAAGCCGTATTCACTGTAAATTCATAGTCGCCGCGCAAGCGAACCCTGGCATCTGGCTTCATTACAGGTACAATTGGTGCTGCCCAGTCAGCAAAACGGACGGGCCTGATAATACCCAAACTCTCCAAACGAGTGAGCTCCCCTTCTACCTTCTCGAGCAAAGCGTAAGGCACTGGGCGCGCCCGGAAACAGCGCGGCGTGGCTCCTGGTTCGACTTGGATACGGGCTATGGCCCCTTTTATTTTCCCCAAACCAGGCTGGAATACCTCTGGGTATCGTCCTAGCACCTCAGTCAACCCTCCAGAAACTGTTTGGAGGATGTGCTGCCATTGCAACCGCTAATGGCGCAACCAGTCCCGACCCAACAGGCTGGGCCCATGGCCGCGCACCACGATAAGTGGGAAACGCCCCTCCTGGCGTCTATAAACAACAGGGGTCACTGTAGTTCCTGCAATGTCCAATGGTTCCCCCGTGTAGGTGGCCAACCTGGCCTGTGAGTCGGTTAATGTAAGGGTCTGTATACCCTGCTTGATGCGGTCGAATGTCCTCTGGGCGATCACGGAGACGGCTGCGCCAGTATCCAACTCCATCTCAAGCGGGTGGCCATTGACCCGTACTGTCACCTTAATGGGGGCCACACAATGCAGCTGCAGGCAGTCGTCCTCCGTCTCCACGTCCTCCGGAGTCGTCGCCGCAGGTTCATCCACATGGAAGGTACGGCCTCTGGGCTGGTCCCAGTTACGGTCTCTGGGCTGGTCCCAGTTTCAGTCGGAACGGCGGCGCCTCTGGTGCCCCCAGGACCGCCGTCCGCGAACGGGGTCGGCGCCGACAAGTCTGACACGGACATGGCTCCTCATCCATTGGCTCTGGAGAAGGCTCCCTTCGGGGAGGAATGTCCGATGGCCACTGGCGTCGGTCCGGACGTTGCCTCGCCCAAGGTACCGCAGGAGTGCGGGGGGACGTTTTCGGACGGAAGGGGTTGCGCCCCAAGGCATGCACTTCCATTCCCTGTAGTTCCTGCACTCCTCGTTCTGCGCTCTCTCGGGACAATACTATTTGAATGGCCTGTTGAAAAGTCAATGTTGGCTCCGCTAACAACTTTCTCTGGGTGGCAGCATCGTTAATACCGCAAACCAAACGGTCGCGTAACATTTCTGACAAGGTTTCACCATAGTCACAGTATTCCGCAATCCCGCGTAGCCTGGATAAAAAATCGGCAAGGGATTCTCCAGGGGTCCTCTCAGCGGTATTAAACCGGTAACGCTGGACTATCGTGGACGGGGTTGGGTTAAAGTGTTGCCCCACTATATTCACAAGTTCAAACGTTTTGGTGTCCGGCACAGCTGGGTACGTAAGGCTCCTAATCACCCCAAACGTATGCGGGCCGCAGGCGGTGAGCAATATGACCACCTGGCGCTCGTTTTCAGTGATATTGTTTGCCCAGAAATAGTAGAGAGGTTACGTTTTGCCCTTTCCCGAGTAGGACCTCCACTTACTGCCCGAGCAAACTTTCCTGAACACACTTAACAAATTCCACCCCATCTAAGCCCTTAACACTGCGGCCATCCCAGTCTATGTTCGGAAAATTAAAATCCCCGACTCTAACTATCCGCTTACTCCTCACAAATAAGGAGGTCTCACAAACTCCCAGTGTATTTGTTCTTCGCATTCCCATTGGCGATTTGGGGGCCTACAGTACACCCCCAATGAGGTCACCATCCCCTTCTTGTTTCTTAATTCCACCCACAAAGCCTCGGATATTTCACCTCTGACTACAGCCATCATGCTCTCTGCAAAAATGTGAGCACAGTACGAAGTCTTACAACACCAGGTTCAAGTCCAACAGGTTTGTTTCGAATCACTAGCTTTCGGAGCGCTGCTCCTTCCTCAGGTGAATGAAGAGGTCTGTTCCAGAAACACATATATAGACAAATTCAAAGATGCCAAACAATGCTTGGAATGCGACCATTAGCAGGTGATTAAATCTTTACAGATCCAGAGATGGGGTAACCCCAGGTTAAAGAGGTGTGAATTGTACCAAGCCAGGACAGTTGGTAGGATTTCGCAGGCCAGATGGTGGGGGATGAATGTAATGCGACATGAATCCCAGGTCCCGGTTGAGGCCGCACTCATGTGTGCGGAACTTGGCTATAAGTTTCTGCTCAGCGAGTCTGCGTTGTCGCGGGTCACAGTAGAAAACAATACAGGGAAATCTATTGTCAACTTGCCGGACTACACCCTTCAACCAGACCAAATCGAAGTCCTCAGCAGAGGGCTCAATTTCTGCACCACCACCAAAATGGACCCCGTCAGTCTCGCGGCAGACACAGAGGAATTCATCAGGCGAATGAGGCTCCGGGAATTCTTCCACAGACCCCAAGAGGCCAACAGCGAACCCAAGCAGACTACCAATGAACCGGAACAGCAGACCGAGAGATCTGCGGCGCGGCAACCGAAGAGGAAAGAGTCGAATTGGACCCCTCCGGAAGGCCGCTGCCCTAGACTCGACATGTATGCTCAAGCCGTCAGGAGTCGCGTCAATGCCAGACTCATCAGTCGCATTCACAAGACAACCCCGAACGTCACCCAAGCACAACGCAATGCCATCCGCGCTCTCAAGACCAACCGCAGCACCGTCATCAAACCAGCAGACAAAGGGGGGGCCACTGTCGTACTGAACAGAACGGACTACTGCAAAGAAGTATACCGACAACTGAACAACCAAGAACACTACAGACAGTTACCCGCAGATCCGACCAAGGAACACATCCGCCAACTTAACAGACTGATCAAGACCTTGGATCCAGATCTTCAGAGCACCCTACGTGCTCTCATCCCACGTACTCCCCGCATTGGAGATCTCTACTGCCTCCCGAAAATACATAAGGCCAACACACCAGGCCGCCCTATCGTTTCAGGCAATGGGACCCTGTGTGAGAACCTCTCTGGCTACATCGAGGGCATCTTGAAACCCATCGTACAAGGTACACCCAGCTTCTGTCGCGACACGACGGACTTCCTACAGAAACTCAGCACCCATGGACCAGTTGAACCAGGAACATTCCTCGTCACAATGGACGTCTCGGCACTCTACACCAGCATCCCCCATGACGACGGCATTGCTGCAACAGCCTCAGTACTCAACACCGACAACTGCCAATCTCCAGACGCAATTCTGCAACTCATCCGCTTCATTCTGGATCACAACGTCTTCACCTTCGACAACAAGTTCTTCATTCAGACGCACGGAACAGCCATGGGGACCAAATTCGCACCCCAATACGCCAACATCTTCATGCACAAGTTTGAACCGGACCTACTCACCGCACAGGACCTTCAACCGATGTTATACACCAGATACATCGATGACATTTTTTTCCTTTGGACCCACGGTGAAGAATCACTGAAACGACTACACGATGACATTAATAAGTTCCACCCCACCATCAGACTCACCATGGACTACTCTCCAAAATCAGTTGCATTCTTGGACACACTCGTCTCCATCAAGGACGGTCACCTCAGCACTTCGCTTTACCGCAAACCCACGGATAACCTCATGATGCTCCACTTCTCCAGCTTCCACCCTAAACACATTAAAGAAGCCATCCCCTATGGACAAGCGCTCCGTATACACAGGATCTGCTCAGACGAGGAGGAGCGTAACAGACATCTACAGACGTTGAAAGATGCCCTCGCACGAACGGGATATGCCGCTCGATTCATCGATCGACAGTTCCAACGCGCCACAGTGAAAAACCGCACTGACCTCCTCAGAAGACAAACATGGGACACAACCGACAGAATACCCTTCGTCGTCCAGTACTTCCCCGGAGCGGAGAAACTCCGTCATCTTCTTCACAGCCTTCAACACGTCATTGATGACGATGAACATCTTGCCAAGGTCATCCCCACACCCCCACTACTTGCCTTCAAACAACCGCGCAACCTCAAACGAACCATTATTTGCAGCAAACTACCCAGCCTTCAGAACAGTGACCACGACACCACACAACCCTGTCATGGCAATCTCTGCAAGACGTGCCAGATCATCGACATGGATACCACTATTACACGTGAGAACAGCACCCACCAGGTACGCGGTACATACTCGTGCGACTCCGCCAACGTTGTCTACCTCATACGCTGCAGGAAAGGATGTCCCGAAGCGTGGTACATTGGCGAGACCATGCAGACGCTGCGACAACGAATGAACGGACATCGCGCAACAATCACCAGGCAGGAATGTTCCCTTCCAGTCGGGGAACACTTCAGCAGTCAAGGGCATTCAGCCTCTGATCTCCAGGTAAGCGTTCTCCAAGGCGGCCTTCAGGACGCGCGACAACGCAGAATCGCCGAGCAGAAACTTATAGCCAAGTTCCGCACACATGAGTGCGGCCTCAACCGGGACCTGGGATTCATGTCACATTACATTCATCCCCCACCATCTGGCCTGCAAAATCCTACCAACTGTCCTGGCTTGGTACAATTCACACCTCTTTCACCTGGGGTTACCCCATCTCTGTATCTGTAAAGATTTAATCACCTGCTAATGCTCGCATTCCAAGCATTGTTTGGCATCTTTGAATCTGTCTATATATGTGTTTCTGGAACATACCTCTTCATTCACCTGAGGAAGGAGCAGCGCTCCGAAAGCTAGTGACATCGAAACAAACCTGTTGGACTTTAACCTGGTGTTGTAAGACTTCGTACTGTGCTCACCCCAGTCCAACGCCGGCATCTCCACAAAAATGTGAGGTAATGCATTTTGGTAGGTCTAACATAGAGCGGAAATATACCGTAAATGGGAAAACCTTTGGGAATATAGACAGTCAGAGAGATCTGAGCAGCAGGTCCACAGATCTTTGAAGGTGGCAACACAAGTGGACAAGGTCGTCAAGAAAGCAGACGGAATGCTCGCCTTCATTGGAAGGGGCATCGAGTGTAAAATCTGGGTTAGCTGGTTTAGCACAGAGGGCTAAACAGCTGTCTTGTAATGCAGAACAAGGCCAGCAGCGCGGGTTCAATTCCTGTACCGGCCTCTCCGAACAGGTGCCGGAATGTGGCGACTAGGGGCTTTTCAGAGTAACTTCATTGAAGCCAACTTGTGACAATAAAGGATTATTATTATTATCTGGCAAGTCATGCTACAGTTCTATAGACCCTAGGTAAGGCCGCACTTGGAACATTGGGCACAATTCTGGTCGCCACACTACCAGAAGGATGTGGAGGCTTTGGAGAGGATGCAGAGGAGGTTTACCAGAATGTTGCCTGGTCTGGAGGGTGTTAGCTTTGTGGAGAGGCTGAATAGACTCGGACTGTTTTCATTAGAAAGACGGAGGTTGAGGGGTGACCTGATAGAGGTCTACAAGGGGCATGGATAGAGTGGATGGGCAGGCATTCTTTCCCAGGGTGGAGGGGTCAGTCACCAGGGGGCAGAGGTTTAAGGTCCGTGGGGCAAAGTTTAGAGGAGATGTGTGAGGCAGGTTTTTTACACAGAGGGTGGTGAGTGTCTGGAACGCGTTGCCAGGGGAGGCTGTGGAAACAGATACATTAACAGTGTTTAAAAGGCATCTTGACAAACACATGGATAGGACGGGTAAACCATGGAGTTGGTTTAGCACAGTGGGCTAAACAGCTGGCTTGTAATGCAGAACAAGGCCAGCAGTGTGGGTTCAATTCCCGTACCAGCCTCGCCGAACAGGTGCCGGAATGTGGCGACTAGGGGCTTTTCACAGTAACTTCATTGAAGCCTACTTGTGACAATAAGCGATTATTATTATCATATTATTATTATAGAGGGATACGGCACAAGGAAGTGCTGAGGGTTTTGGCCAACGTTGGTATCATGACCGGTACAGGCTTGGAGGGCCGAAGGGCCTGTTCCTGTGCTGGATTGCTCTTGCCGTTGCTGAGTATGGCATCTCCTTTCACCATCTACAAGATTCACTGCAGCAACTCACCAAGGTTCCTTAGGCAGCACCTTCCAAACCCACGACCTCTACCATCTAGGAGGACAAGAGCAGCAGATACCTGGTGTCCTGATCTGCAGACATGCACAGAATGAGATACAGACAGGCAGCTAATGAATACAGAGAACAGGACATAACCAATCAGCAGGCAGAACACTTGGGGGTGGTTTCCCACGATAAAAGGCACGAGGCTCTCACACTCCACCTCTTTCCACTGGGGACATCTACAGTGTGAGTCAGGGTGTACATATCATAAAACTCCTACAGCACATGGCCAGGAGCTAGCCTGGTTCAGTCAGACAGATTAATCACACTCGGTTAGCAGAGAGTCGAATAAATCAGATTGAACTAACTTCAAGATGTGGAGCATCTCTCAGGTAAAGCTGCACCCAGTTGCAGCCCGTGTTATCTTACTGTGCTTAACACAACACCTGGGACCCCCCCCACCTGGAGGTTCCCCTCCAAGTCACTCACCGCCCTGACTGGGAAATATATCACCGTTCCCTCACTGTCGCTGGGACAACAGCCCCTCATTTGCTTCCCTGCTGCTGAGATTCCAACCCCACCCCCCTAACCCCCCCCCCCCCCCCCCGCCTGCCAATCTAGTTTAAACTGTCCCCTGTAACACGGGCAAATCTGCCCCCCAGGATACTGGTCCTCCTCCAGTTCAGATGCAACGCGCCCCTCTTAAACAGATCCCCTCTGCCCCAGGAAAGATCCCAATGATCTAAGATTCTGAATCCCTGCACCAATCCTTTCGCCACGCACACATCTGCCATATTCTCCTCTTCTTACCCTCAGTGTAGCATGCGGCACTGGAAGTAATCCCGAGCGGTTAGCACTGTTGCTTCACAGCACCAGAGACCCGGGTTCGATTCTCGGCTTGGGTCACTGTCCTCTAACTTGGATTTTGTAATTCACAGCTGCACTCCTCCCTGTCCCCACCCACACTATTCCAGCTGGATCTGTTCCTGTGCACAGTCCAACATTCTGTCTTTTGCGAGAGATTTCCCTGTTTCCAATTTCAGGAATGTATTGCTTCGTGTTTATCAGGAACATTAGAAACATTCTGACTCTTTGCCTTATCAGGAACCTTGAAAATCTGACTTTTAGCAAACCACTTCTGAAGCTTGCAATCTGGATCAACAGGAACTCCGTGTTGTTCAGAGCACGAGCAGTTTCTCTGGACACATTTTGAGCGAGATGTTGTGAAACTGGCCCTCTTCCAGTTCCTGTTTCTTCTGATCCTCCAGTGAGATTCACGTCTGAATCCAGTTCAGAGATTGGAGCAATAGTGGAGTGAATGGCTTCATTTTCTCAGCGGAGGGTCAAGGTTATCCCACTGCACTGGCACTTTTTACAAAATTAATTTTTACTCATTTACAGGAAGTGGTCAGCATTTATTGCCCATCCCTAATTACCCTTCAGAAGGTGGGGGTGAGCTGCCTTCTTGAACCACTGCTGTCCCTGAGGTGTAGGTACTCACACTGTGCTGTTAGGGAGGGAGTTCCAGGATGATGCCCCGGCGACAGTGAAGAAACGGAGATATATTTCCCAGTCAGGGTGGTGAGAGACTTGGAGGGGAACCTCCAGGTGGTGGGGTTCCCAGGTATCTGCTGCTCTTGTCTTTCTAGATGGTAGAGGTCGTGGGTTTGGAAGGTGGTGCCTGAGGAACCTCGGTGAGTTGCTGCAGTGCATCTTGTAGATAGTGAAAGTCGCCACATCCCAGATGACCACAGGCTGCTTCTCCTTTGAGGGGCACCGCTGACTGGCGGTGGTTTAACCGGAGGAACACCACACCTCAGACGAGGAGCAATGTTCAGAAGGTGGGTCCTTCATGAATAACCTCAGCCGGTTCGGGGACTGAACCCACGCTGCTGCCTCGCTCTGCATCACCCCCCAGCCCGGTACGGGGACTGAACCCACGCTGCTGCCTCGCTCTGCATCACCCCCCAGCCCCCCAGCCCGGTACGGGGACTGAACCCACGCTGCTGCCTCGCTCTGCATCACCCCCCAGCCCCCCAGCCCGGTACGGGGACTGAACCCACGCTGCTGCCTCGCTCTGCATCACCCCCCAGCCCCCCAGCCCGGTACGGGGACTGAACCCACGCTGCTTCTGCATCACCCCCCAGCCCGGTACGGGGACTGAACCCACGCTGCTGCCTCGCTCTGCATCACCCCCCAGCCCGGTACGGGGACTGAACCCACGCTGCTGCCTCGCTCTGCATCACCCCCCAGCCCGGTACGGGGACTGAACCCACGCTGCTGCCTCGCTCTGCATCACCACCCAGCCCGGTACGGGGACTGAACCCACGCTGCTGCCTCGCTCTGCATCACCCCCCAGCCCGGTACGGGGACTGAACCCACGCTGCTGCCTCGCTCTGCATCACCCCCCAGCCCGGTACGGGGACTGAACCCACGCTGCTGCCTCGCTCTGCATCACCCCCCAGCCCGGTACGGGGATTGAACCCACGCTGCTGCCTCGCTCTGCATCACCCCCCAGCCCCCAGCCAGGTACGGGGACAGAACCCACGCTGCTGCCTCGCTCTGCATCACCCCCCAGCCCGGTACGGGGATTGAACCCACGCTGCTGCCTCGCTCTGCATCACCCCCCAGCCCCCAGCCCGGTACGGGGACTGAACCCACGCTGCTGCCTCGCTCTGCATCACCCCCCAGCCGGGTACGGGGATTGAACCCACGCTGCTGCCTCGCTCTGCATCACCCCCCAGCCCCCCAGCCCGGTACGGGGATTGAACCCACGCTGCTGCCTCACTCTGCATCACCCCCCAGCCCCCCAGCCCGGTACGGGAACTGAACCCACGCTGCTGCCTCGCTCTGCATCACTAACCAGCCCGGTACGGGGATTGAACCCACGCTGCTGCCTCGCTCTGCATCACCCCCCAGCCCCCCAGCCCGGTACGGGAACTGAACCCACGCTGCTGCCTCGCTCTGCATCACTAACCAGCCCGGTACGGGGATTGAACCCACGCTGCTGCCTCGCTCTGCATCACCCCCCAGCCCCCAGCCCGGTACGGGGACAGAACCCACGCTGCTGCCTCGCTCTGCATCACCCCCCAGCCCGGTACGGGGATTGAACCCACGCTGCTGCCTCGCTCTGCATCACCCCCCAGCCCGGTACGGGGACTGAACCCACGCTGCTGCCTCGCTCTGCATCACCCCCCAGCCCGGTACGGGGACAGAACCCACGCTGCTGCCTCGCTCTGCATCACCCCCCAGCCCGGTACGGGGACTGAACCCACGCTGCTGCCTCGCTCTGCATCACCCCCCAGCCCCCAGCCCGGTACGGGGACTGAACCCACGCTGCTGCCTCGCTCTGCATCACCCCCCAGCCGGGTACGGGGATTGAACCCACGCTGCTGCCTCGCTCTGCATCACCCCCCAGCCCCCCAGCCCGGTACGGGGATTGAACCCACGCTGCTGCCTCGCTCTGCATCACTAACCAGCCCGGTACGGGGACTGAACCCACGCTGCTGCCTCGCTCTGCATCACCCCCCAGCCCGGTACGGGGACTGAACCCACGCTGCTGCCTCGCTCTGCATCACCCCCCAGCCCCCCAGCCCGGTACGGGGACTGAACCCACGCTGCTGCCTCGCTCTGCATCACCACCCAGCCCCCCAGCCCGGTACGGGGACTGTACCCACGCTGCTGCCTCGCTCTGCATCACCACCCAGCCCCCAGCCCGGTACGGGGACTGAACCCACGCTGCTGCCTCGCTCTGCATCACCCCCCAGCCCGGTACGGGGATTGAACCCACGCTGCTGCCTCGCTCTGCATCACCCCCCAGCCCGGTACGGGGACTGAACCCACGCTGCTGCCTCGCTCTGCATCACCCCCCAGCCCGGTACGGGGACTGAACCCACGCTGCTGCCTCGCTCTGCATCACCCCCCAGCCCCCCAGCCCGGTGCAGGGACTGAACCCACGCTGCTGCCTCGCTCTGCATCACCCCCCAGCCCGGTACGGGGACTAAACCCACGCTGCTGCCTCGCTCTGCATCACCCCCCAGCCCCCCAGCCCGGTGCAGGGACTGAACCCACGCTGCTGCCTCGCTCTGCATCACCCCCCAGCCCGGTACGGGGATTGAACCCACGCTGCTGCCTCGCTCTGCATCACGCCCCAGCCCCCCAGCCCGGCACGGGGATTGAACCCACGCTGCTGCCTCGCTCTGCATCACGCCCCAGCCCCCCAGCCCGGTACGGGGACTGAACCCCCGCTGCTGCCTCGCTCTGCATCACCCCCCAGCCCGGTACGGGGATTGAACCCACGCTGCTGCCACGCTCTGCATCACCACCCAGACCCCCAGCCCGGTACGGGGACTGAACCCACGCTGCTGCCTCGCTCTGCATCACCCGCCAGCCGGGTACGGGGATTGAACCCACGCTGCTGCCTCGCTCTGCATCACCCCCCAGCCCCCCAGCCCGGTACGGGGACTGAACCCACGCTGCTGCCTCGCTCTGCATCACCCCCCAGCCCGGTACAGGGACTGAACCCACGGTGCTGCCTCGCTCTGCATCACCCCCCAGCCCCCCAGCCCGGTACGGGGACTGAACCCACGCTGCTGCCTCGCTCTGCATCACCCCCCAGCCCCCCAGCCCGGTACGGGGACTGAACCCACGCTGCTGCCTCGCTCTGCATCACCCCCCAGCCCCCCAGCCCGGTACGGGGACTGAACCCACGCTGCTGCCTCGCTCTGCATCACCCCCCAGCACCCCAGCCCGGTACGGGGACTGAACCCACGCTGCTGCCTCGCTCTGCATCACCACCCAGCCCGGTACGGGGACTGAACCCACGCTGCTCTCTCGCTCTGCATCACCCCCCAGCCCGGTACGGGGATTGAACCCACGCTGCTGCCTCGCTCTGCATCACCCCCCAGCCCGGTACGGGGATTGAACCCACGCTGCTGCCTCGCTCTGCATTACCCCCCAGCCCCCAGCCCGGTACGGGGATTGAACCCACGCTGCTGCCTCGCTCTGCATCACCCCCCAGCCCGGTACGGGGACTGAACCCACGCTGCTGCCTCGCTCTGCATCACCCCCCAGCCCACAGCCCGGTACGGGGATTGAACCCACGCTGCTGCCTCGCTCTGCATCATCCCCCAGCCCCCCAGCCCGGTACGGGGACTGAACCCACGCTGCTGCCTCGCTCTGCATCACCACCCAGCCCCCAGCCCGGTACGGGGACTGAACCCACGCTGCTGCCTCGCTCTGCATCACCCCCCCAGCCCGGTACGGGGACTGAACCCACGCTGCTGCCTCGCTCTGCATCACCCACCCAGCCCGGTACGGGGACTGAACCCACGCTGCTGCCTCACTCTGTATCACCCCCCAGCCCGGGACGGGGATTGAACCCATGCTGCTGCCTCGCTCTGCATCACCCCCCAGCCCCCCAGCCCGGTACGGGGACTGAACCCACGCTGCTGCCTCGCTCTGCATCACCACCCAGCCCGGTACGGGGACTGAACCCACGCTGCTCTCTCGCTCTGCATCACCCCCCAGCCCGGTACGGGGATTGAACCCACGCTGCTGCCTCGCTCTGCATCACCACCCCAGCCCGATACGGGGATTGAACCCACGCTGCTGCCTCGCTCTGCATCACTAACCAGCCCCCAGCCCGGTACGGGGATTGAACCCACGCTGCTGCCTCGCTCTGCATCACCCCCCAGCCCGGTACGGGGACTGAACCCACGCTGCTGCCTCGCTCTGCATCACCTCCCAGCCCGGTACGGGGACTGAACCCACGCTGCTGCCTTGCCCTGCATCACCCCCCAGCCCGGTACGGGGATTGAACCCACGCTGCTGCCTCGCTCTGCATCACCCCCCAGCCCCGCAGCCCGGTACGGGGATTGAACCCACGCTGCTGCCTCGCTCTGCATTACTAACCAGCCCCCCAGCCCGGTACGGGGATTGAACCCACGCTGCTGCTTCGCTCTGCATCACCCCCCAGCCCGGTACGGGGACTGAACCCACGCTGCTGCCTCGCTCTGAATACCCCCCAGCCCGGTACGGGGATTGAACCCACGCTGCTGCCTCGCTCTGCATCACCCCCCAGCCCCCCAGCCCGGTACGGGGATTGAACCCACGCTGCTGCCTCGCTCTGCATCACCCCCCAGCCCGGTACGGGGACAGAACCCACGCTGCTGCCTCGCTCTGCATCACCACCCAGCCCGGTACGGGGACTGAAACCACGCTGCTGCCTCGCTCTGCATCACCCCCCAGCCCGGTACGGGGATTGAACCCACGCTGCTGCCTCGCTCTGCATCACCCCCCAGCCCGGTACGGGGACTGAACCCACGCTGCTGCCTTGCCCTGCATCACCCCCCAGCCCGGTACGGGGATTGAACCCACGCTGCTGCCTCGCTCTGCATCACCCCCCAGCCCCGCAGCCCGGTACGGGGATTGAACCCACGCTGCTGCCTCGCTCTGCATTACTAACCAGCCCCCCAGCCCGGTACGGGGATTGAACCCACGCTGCTGCCTCGCTCTGCATCACCCCCCAGCCCGGTACGGGGACTGAACCCACGCTGCTGCCTCGCTCTGAATACCCCCCAGCCCGGTACGGGGATTGAACCCACGCTGCTGCCTCGCTCTGCATCACCCCCCAGCCCGGTACGGGGATTGAACCCACGCTGCTGCCTCGCTCTGCATCACCCCCCAGCCCGGTACGGGGACAGAACCCACGCTGCTGCCTCGCTCTGCATCACCCCCCAGCCCGGTACGGGGACTGAACCCACGCTGCTGCCTCGCTCTGCATCACCCCCCAGCCCCCCAGCCCGGTACGGGGACTGAACCCACGCTGCTGCCTCGCTCTGCATCACCACCCAGCCCGGTACGGGGATTGAACCCACACTGCTGCCTCGCTCTGCATCACCCCTCAGCCCGGTACGGGGACTGAACCCACGCTGCTGCCTCGCTCTGCATCACCCCCCAGCCCGGTACGGGGACTGAACCCACGCTGCTGCCTCGCTCTGCATCACCCCACAGCCCCCCAGCCCGGTACGGGAACTGAACCCACGCTGCTGCCTCGCTCTGCATCACCCCACAGCCCCCCAGCCCGGTACGGGAACTGAACCCACGCTGCTGCCTCACTCTGCATCACCCCCCAGCCCCCCAGCCCGGTCCGGGGACTGAACCCACGCTGCTGCCTCGCTCTGCATCACTCCCCAGCCCGGTACGGGGACTGAACCCACGCTGCTGCCTCGCTCTGCATCACCCCCCAGCCCGGTACGGGGACTGAACCCACGCTGCTGCCTCGCTCTGCATCACCCCCCAGCCCGGTACGGGGACTGAACCCACGCTGCTGCCTCGCTCTGCATCACCCCCCAGCCCCCAGCCCGGTACGGGGACTGAACCCACGCTGCTGCCTCGCTCTGCATCACCCCCCAGCCCGGTACGGGGACTGAACCCACGCTGCTGCCTCGCTCTGCATCACCACCCAGCCCGGTACGGGGATTGAACCCACGCTGCTGCCTCGCTCTGCATCACCACCCAGCCCGGTACGGGGACTGAACCCACGCTGCTGCCTCGCTCTGCATCACCACCCAGCCCGGTACGGGGACTGAACCCACGCTGCTGCCTCGCTCTGCATCACCCCCCCAGCCCACAGCCCGGTACGGGGATTGAACCCACGCTGCTGCCTCGCTCTGCATCACCCCCCAGCCCGGTACGGGGACTGAACCCACGCTGCTGCCTCGCTCTGCATCACCACCCAGCCCGGTACGGGGACTGAACCCACGCTGCTGCCTCGCTCTGCATCACCCCCCAGCCCGGTACGGGGACTGAACCCACGCTGCTGCCTCGCTCTGCATCACCCCCCAGCCCGGTACGGGGACTGAACCCACGCTGCTGCCTCGCTCTGCATCACCCCCCAGCCCGGTACGGGGATTGAACCCACGCTGCTGCCTCGCTCTGCATCACCCCCCAGCCCCCCAGCCCGGTACGGGGACTGAACCCACGCTGCTGCCTCGCTCTGCATCACCCCACAGCCCCCCAGCCCGGTACGGGAACTGAACCCACGCTGCTGCCTCGCTCTGCATCACCCCCCAGCCCGGTACAGGGACTGAACCCACGCTGCTGCCTCGCTCTGCATCACCCCCCAGCCCCCCAGCCCGGTACGGGGACTGAACCCACGCTGCTGCCTCGCTCTGCATCACCCCCCAGCCCCCAGCCCGGTACGGGGACAGAACCCACGCTGCTGCCTCGCACTGCATCACCCCCCAGCCCCCAGCCCGGTACGGGGACTGAACCCACGCTGCTGCCTCGCACTGCATCACCCCCCAGCCCCCAGCCCGGTACGGGGACAGAACCCACGCTGCTGCCTCGCTCTGCATCACCCCCCAGCCCGGTACGGGGATTGAACCCACGCTGCTGCCTCGCACTGCATCACCCCCCAGCCCCCAGCCCGGTACGGGGACAGAACCCACGCTGCTGCCTCGCTCTGCATCACCCCCCAGCCCGGTACGGGGATTGAACCCACGCTGCTGCCTCGCTCTGCATCACCCCCCAGCCCGGTACAGGGACTGAACCCACGCTGCTGCCTCGCACTGCATCACCCCCCAGCCCCCAGCCCGGTACGGGGACAGAACCCACGCTGCTGCCTCGCTCTGCATCACCCCCCAGCCCGGTACGGGGACTGAACCCACGCTGCTGCCTCGCTCTGCATCACCCCCCAGCCCCCAGCCCGGTACGGGGATTGAACCCACGCTGCTGCCTCGCTCTGCATCACTAACCAGCCCCCAGCCCGGTACGGGGACTGAACCCACGCTGCTGCCTCGCTCTGCATCACCCCCCAGCCCGGTACGTGGACTGAACCCACGCTGCTGCCTCGCTCTGCATCACCCCCCAGCACCCCAGCCCGGTACGGGGACTGAACCCACGCTGCTGCCTCGCTCTGCATCACCACCCAGCCCGGTACGGGGACTGAACCCACGCTGCTCTCTCGCTCTGCATCAACCCCCAGCCCGGTACGGGGATTGAACCCACGCTGCTGCCTCGCTCTGCATCACCCCCCCAGCCCGATACGGGGATTGAACCCACGCTGCTGCCTCGCTCTGCATCACTAACCAGCACCCAGCCCGGTACGGGGATTGAACCCACGCTGCTGCCTCGCTCTGCATCACCCCCCAGCCCGGTACGGGGACTGAACCCACGCTGCTGCCTCGCTCTGCATCACCTCCCAGCCCGGTACGGGGACTGAACCCACGCTGCTGCCTCGCTCTGCATCACCCCCCCAGCCCGGTACGGGGACTGAACCCACGCTGCTGCCTCGCCCTGCATCACCCCCCAGCCCGGTACGGGGATTGAACCCACGCTGCTGCCTCGCTCTGCATCACCCCCCCAGCCCGGTACGGGGATTGAACCCACGCTGCTGCCTCGCTCTGCATCACCACCCAGCCCCCCAGCCCGGTACGGGGACTGAACCCACGCTGCTGCCTCGCTCTGCATCACCCCCCAGCCCGGTACGGGGACTGAACCCACGCTGCTGCCTCGCTCTGCATCACCACCCAGCCCGGTACGGGGACTGAACCCACGCTGCTGCCTCGCTCTGCATCACCCCCCAGCCCGGTACGGGGATTGAACCCACGCTGCTGCCTCGCTCTGCATCACCCCCCAGCCCCCCAGCCCGGTACGGGGACTGAACCCACGCTGCTGCCTCGCTCTGCATCACCCCACAGCCCCCCAGCCCGGTACGGGAACTGAACCCACGCTGCTGCCTCGCTCTGCATCACCCCCCAGCCCGGTACGGGGACTGAACCCACGCTGCTGCCTCGCTCTGCATCACCCCCCAGCCCCCCAGCCCGGTACGGGGACTGAACCCACGCTGCTGCCTCGCTCTGCATCACCCCCCAGCCAGGTACGGGGACTGAACCCACGCTGCTGCCTCACTCTGCATCACCCCCCAGCCCGGTACGGGGATTGAACCCACGCTGCTGCCTCGCTCTGCATCACCCCCCAGCCCCCCAGCCCGGTACAGGGACTGAACCCACGCTGCTGCCTCACTCTGCATCACCCCACAGCCCCCCAGCCCGATACGGGAACTGAACCCACGCTGCTGCCTCGCTCTGCATCACCCCCCAGCCCGGTACAGGGACTGAACCCACGCTGCTGCCTCGCTCTGCATCACCCCCCAGCCCGGTACGGGGATTGAACCCACGCTGCTGCCTCGCACTGCATCACCCCCCAGCCCCCAGCCCGGTACGGGGACTGAACCCACGCTGCTGCCTCGCTCTGCATCACCCCCCAGCCCGGTACGGGGATTGAACCCACGCTGCTGCCTCGCTCTGCATCAACCCCCAGCCCCCCAGCCCGGTACGGGGACTGAACCCACGCTGCTGCCTCGCTCTGCATCACCCCCCAGCCCGGTACGGGGACTGAACCCACGCTGCTGCCTCGCTCTGCATCACCACCCAGCCCGGTACAGGGACTGAACCCACGCTGCTGCCTCGCTCTGCATCACCCCCCAGCCCCCAGCCCGGTACGGGGATTGAACCCACGCTGCTGCCTCGCTCTGCATCACTAACCAGCCCCCAGCCCGGTACGGGGACTGAACCCACGCTGCTGCCTCGCTCTGCATCACCCCCCAGCCCGGTACGGGGACTGAACCCACGCTGCTGCCTCGCTCTGCATCACCCCCCAGCACCCCAGCCCGGTACGGGGACTGAACCCACGCTGCTGCCTCGCTCTGCATCACCACCCAGCCCGGTACGGGGACTGAACCCACGCTGCTCTCTCGCTCTGCATCACGCCCCAGCCCGGTACGGGGATTGAACCCACGCTGCTGCCTCGCTCTGCATCACCCCCCCAGCCCGATACGGGGATTGAACCCACGCTGCTGCCTCGCTCTGCATCACTAACCAGCCCCCAGTCCGGTACGGGGATTGAACCCACGCTGCTGCCTCGCTCTGCATCACCCCCCAGCCCGGTACGGGGACTGAACCCACGCTGCTGCCTCGCTCTGCATCACCCCCCCAGCCCGGTACGGGGACTGAACCCACGCTGCTGCCTCGCCCTGCATCACCCCCCAGCCCGGTACGGGGATTGAACCCACGCTGCTGCCTCGCTCTGCATCACCCCCCAGCCCCCCAGCCCGGTACGGGGATTGAACCCACGCTGCTGCCTCGCTCTGCATCACTAACCAGCCCCCCAGCCCGGTGCGGGGATTGAACCCACGCTGCTGCCTCGCTCTGCATCACCCCCCAGCCCGGTACGGGGACAGAACCCACGCTGCTGCCTCGCTCTGCATCACCCCCCAGCCCGGTACGGGGACTGAACCCACGCTGCTGCCTCGCTCTGCATCACCCCCCAGCCCGGTACGGGGACTGAACCCACGCTGCTGCCTCGCTCTGCATCACCCCCCAGCCCGGTACGGGGATTGAACCCACGCTGCTGCCTCGCTCTGCATCACCCCCCAGCCCGGTACGGGGATTGAACCCACGCTGCTGCCTCGCTCTGCATCACCCCCCAGCCCGGTACGGGGACTGAACCCACGCTGCTGCCTCGCTCTGCATCACCCCCGAGACCCCAGCCCGGTACGGGGACTGAACCCACGCTGCTGCCTCGCTCTGCATCACCCCCAGCCCCCCAGCCCGGTACGGGGACTGAACCCACGCTGCTGCCTCGCTCTGCATCACCCCCCAGCCCGGTACGGGGATTGAACCCACGCTACTGCCTCGCTCTGCATCACCCCCCAGCCCGGTACGGGGACAGAACCCACGCTGCTGCCTCGCTCTGCATCGCCCCCCAGCCCGGTACGGGGACTGAACCCACGCTGCTGCCTCGCTCTGCATCACCCCCCAGCCCCCAGCCCGGTACGGGGACTGAACCCACGCTGCTGCCTCGCTCTGCATCACCCCCCAGCCCCCAGCCCGGTACGGGGACTGAACCCACGCTGCTGCCTCGCTCTGCATCACCCCCCAGCCCGGTACGGGGACTGAACCCACGCTGCTGCCTCGCTCTGCATCACCACCCAGCCCGGTACGGGGACTGAACCCACGCTGCTGCCTCGCTCTGCATCACCCCCCAGCCCGGTACGGGGATTGAACCCACGCTGCTGCCTCGCTCTGCATCACCCCCCAGCCCCCCAGCCCGGTACGGGGACTGAACCCACGCTGCTGCCTCGCTCTGCATCACCCCACAGCCCCCCAGCCCGGTACGGGAACTGAACCCACGCTGCTGCCTCGCTCTGCATCACCCCCCAGCCCGGTATGGGGACTGAACCCACGCTGCTGCCTCGCTCTGCATCACCCCCCAGCCCCCAGCCCGGTACGGGGACAGAACCCACGCTGCTGCCTCGCTCTGCATCACCCCCCAGCCCGGTACGGGGATTGAACCCACGCTGCTGCCTCGCTCTGCATCAACCCCCCGCCCCCCAGCCAGGTACGGGGACAGAACCCACCCTGCTGCCTCGCTCTGCATCACCACCCAGCCCGGTTCAGGGACTGAACCCACGCTGCTGCCTCGCTCTGCATCACCCCCCCGCCCCCCAGCCAGGTACGGGGACAGAACCCACCCTGCTGCCTCGCTCTGCATCACCACCCAGCCCGGTACGGGGATTGAACCCACGCTGCTGCCTCGCTCTGCATCACTAACCAGCCCCCAGCCCGGTACGGGGACTGAACACACGCTGCTGCCTCGCTCTCCATCACCCCCCCCGCCCGGTACGGGGACTGAACCCACGCTGCTGCCTCGCTCTGCATCACCCCCCAGCCCGGTACGGGGACTGAACCCACGCTGCTGCCTCGCTCTGCATCACACCCCAGCCCCCAGCCCGGTACGGGGACTGAACCCACGCTGCTGCCTCGCTCTGCATCACCCCCCAGCCCGGTACGGTGACTGAACCCACGCTGCTGCCTCGCTCTGCATCACCACCCAGCCCGGTACAGGGACTGAACCCACGCTGCTGCCTCGCTCTGCATCACCCCCCAGCCCCCAGCCCGGTACGGGGATTGAACCCACGCTGCTGCCTCGCTCTGCATCACTAACCAGCCCCCAGCCCGGTACGGGGACTGAACCCACGCTGCTGCCTCGCTCTGCATCACCCCCCAGCCCGGTACGGGGACTGAACCCACGCTGCTGCCTCGCTCTGCATCACCCCCCAGCACCCCAGCCCGGTACGGGGACTGAACCCACGCTGCTGCCTCGCTCTGCATCACCACCCAGCCCGGTACGGGGATTGAACCCACGCTGCTGCCTCGCTCTGCATCACCCCCCCAGCCCGATACGGGGATTGAACCCACGCTGCTGCCTCGCTCTGCATCACTAACCAGCACCCAGCCCGGTACGGGGATTGAACCCACGCTGCTCTCTCGCTCTGCATCACCCCCCCAGCCCGGTACGGGGACTGAACCCACGCTGCTGCCTCGCCCTGCATCACCCCCCAGCCCGGTACGGGGATTGAACCCACGCTGCTGCCTCGCTCTGCATCACCCCCCAGCCCCCCAGCCCGGTACGGGGATTGAACCCACGCTGCTGCCTCGCTCTGCATCACCCCCCAGCCCGGTACGGGGACAGAACCCACGCTGCTGCCTCGCTCTGCATCGCCCCCCAGCCCGGTACGGGGACTGAACCCACGCTGCTGCCTCGCTCTGCATCACCCCCCAGCCCGGTACGGGGACTGAACCCACGCTGCTGCCTCGCTCTGCATCACCACCCAGCCCGGTACGGGGATTGAACCCACGCTGCTGCCTCGCTCTGCATCACCCCCCAGCCCGGTACGGGGACTGAACCCACGCTGCTGCCTCGCTCTGCATCACCCCACAGCCCCCCAGCCCGGTACGGGAACTGAACCCACGCTGCTGCCTCGCTCTGCATCACCCCCCCAGCCCCCCAGCCCAGTCCGGGGACTGAACCCACGCTGCTGCCTCGCTCTGCATCACCCCCCAGCCCGGTACGGGGACTGAACCCACGCTGCTGCCTCGCTCTGCATCACCCCCCAGCCCGGTACGGGGACTGAACCCACGCTGCTGCCTCGCTCTGCATCACCCCCCAGCCCGGTACGGGGACTGAACCCACGCTGCTGCCTCGCTCTGCATCACCACCCAGCCCGGTACGGGGACTGAACCCACGCTGCTGCCTCGCTCTGCATCACCACCCAGCCCGGTACGGGGACTGAACCCACGCTGCTGCCTCGCTCTGCATCACCCCCCAGCCCGGTACGGGGATTGAACCCACGCTGCTGCCTCGCTCTGCATCACCCCCCAGCCCCCCAGCCCGGTACGGGGACTGAACCCACGCTGCTGCCTCGCTCTGCATCACCCCACAGCCCCCCAGCCCGGTACGGGAACTGAACCCACGCTGCTGCCTCGCTCTGCATCACCCCCCAGCCCGGTACGGGGACTGAACCCACGCTGCTGCCTCGCTCTGCATCACCACCCAGCCCCCCAGCCCGGTGCGGGGACTGAACCCACGCTGCTGCCTCGCTCTGCATCACCCCCCAGCCCGGTACAGGGACTGAACCCACGCTGCTGCCTCGCTCTGCATCACCCCCCAGCCCGGTACGGGGATTGAACCCACGCTGCTGCCTCGCTCTGCATCACCCCCCAGCCCCCAGCCCGGTACGGGGACAGAACCCACGCTGCTGCCTCGCTCTGCATCACCCCCCAGCCCGGTACGGGGATTGAACCCACGCTGCTGCCTCGCTCTGCATCAACCCCCCGCCCCCCAGCCAGGTACGGGGACAGAACCCACCCTGCTGCCTCGCTCTGCATCACCACCCAGCCCGGTACAGGGACTGAACCCACGCTGCTGCCTCGCTCTGCATCACCCCCCAGCCCCCAGCCCGGTACGGGGATTGAACCCACGCTGCTGCCTCGCTCTGCATCACCCCCCAGCCCCCCAGCCCGGTACGGGGACTGAACCCACGCTGCTGCCTCGCTCTGCATCACCCCCCCCGCCCGGTACGGGGACTGAACCCACGCTGCTGCCTCGCTCTGCATCACCCCCCAGCCCGGTACGGGGACTGAACCCACGCTGCTGCCTCGCTCTGCATCACACCCCAGCCCCCAGCCCGGTACGGGGACTGAACCCACGCTGCTGCCTCGCTCTGCATCACCCCCCAGCCCGGTACGGGGATTGAACCCACGCTGCTGCCTCGCTCTGCATCACCCCCCAGCCCCCCAGCCCGGTACGGGGATTGAACCCACGCTGCTGCCTCGCTCTGCATCACCCCCTCCGCCCGGTACGGGGATTGAACCCACGCTGCTACCTCGCTCTGCATCGCCCCCCCAGCCCGGTACGGGGACTGAACCCACGCTGCTGCCTCACTCTGCATCACCCCCCAGCCCCCCAGCCCGGTACGGGGATTGAACCCACGCTGCTGCCTCACTCTGCATCACCACCCAGCCCGGTACGGGGACTGAACCCACGCTGCTGCCTCACTCTGCATCACCCCCCAGCCCCCCAGCCCGGTACGGGGATTGAACCCACTGTAAGGTTTTCGGGCAATTCGGCCCTTTTGGAGAAACTCAGAGACTGTAAACTGACTTTTCAGCCAAGAGAACAGAACCAGTTTTCCCAGCAGGCTTGGCCCGCTGAGCTGAGTAGGGACATAGAGAGAGAATATTCACAAACACCCCCCCTAGGAGCTACAAGGAAGAAGGAGCCAGACAACAAGATAACATCAAGACACAGACAAAGGGGCACGGGAATACACAGGAGGCTTGCATGCAAGCAGGACAATGGGATGGTCATAGCCCCATGCAGATGTAAATGACCTGGCCTCCACCAGAGCAGAATCCAATCAACACCCCATCAACATAGCAGCGATCTCCAGAGCAGATGGAAGTCTTTGAAAATCTTCAAGGGAGCTCAACCTCGTTATCTCAAAAAACAGACTGGAGGCGGACCTAGGGGAGGTACTCCCATCTCGACAGGTCTGACCGGCTCAAAGGGGGCAGGACCAGCGGGAACTTTAAACCTTACCTTTTTCAATGCAAAGGGGGCTGGCCGACCACAGGACAAAGCCAGGTAAAACAATATAAAAGGGGCTGTGTTTTCGATTGGGGGGCTGTTCGTTCGTGGCTCGACCTCTGCACCCCTGACTTGACCTCTGCAGCCTGTGACCGTAAGTACCCTGCAGCAGCTTGCGAAACTCCCTTGATTTTAATAGTGGTTGAGGCTTTGGGGAAGGGAACTTGTTTTGTGCCTTGTGATTTTGCTAAAACCTGTGTGACTGTAAGAATTTTCGTTGTGTCCGCTATATTACCTTTTGAATAGACTTAGTTGTATTAGAGCATAAGATTTTATTGTGTTTCTTCTGTTGATGATTTTGACCTGGGTTTTACAATAAATCTTGATTTGATGCTAATTGGAGTCGTTTAAATTCTTCAATCTTTCACCAGCGACCTCTGACCAAGTCATTGTTAAAATACTCCTCACCTTAATTCCGGGTTCAGGAATCGAGGGTCATCTTGAGCGATTCACTCAGGACAGACTGCTGGTTAGGGAATAAACAGCAGTGTCCTATTCTCTCTCTTGGGAAAGCTACTCTAGTGGAGTAGGAACCGGGTGGCTGTTGCACCACCGGCAAGAGAGAGAATCACCTGGGTATTGGTAGGGGTCTGGAGATCTGTGTGATATAAGTCTCAGGCTGTCGGTTAGGAATAAACGGCAGGCTTGAATCAGTGCTCTCTTCAGTGGAAGTGTCCCAGTGCGACATCCCCTGGCCTCTGAAGTTTCAGTGCCAGCTGGAGAGAGACACACACAGATATTCAAGCCCCAGATATCGGCCCAGTAGTGGAGTAGCAGAGATGGCACCCTCTACAATGGCGACCGCGGCAAGAGCCCGGTGGTTTGGAGTATGTGACTTGGCAGAGGGGGTGAGGGAACGAAGCAAAATGGAGGAGAGAATATCCTCATATTTGTGGCAAAAGGTCAACCTCACCAAACCTTGGGTCTCAGAATTGATCAATGCGGAGCAACCGGTAATGGCAGCTGCTGCATGGACAGAAAGCAAGGCGCACAAAAGGCACTTGGAGAAGGCAGTTTGGCTGGTTTGCCTGTCCGAGCAGGTAGTCAAGACAGAGGATAGGGTCGAAGAGTTAGAGCAGGAGTTGAGAGAAGTGAGGGCCAGCGCAGGGGACAGCGCTAGCGCAGCGGAACGACTGCGGGAAGAAGTGGCAGAAATGAAACAGGAAAGCGAGTCTAACCGGTGTGAGAAGGACTATCTCCACTGCCAGATAGTGGAGGGTAAAGAAAAGGAACGGAGGCTCCAGGAACTCTATGCTCGGAGTACAGAGCAGTGTAGGAAGCTGGAGGGGAAGTTCCGGGACATCCAGGCAGCATACCGAGTGGCTCGCGAGGAAATAGGGGACTGTGCCCATGGGCCGTGCCAGGCACGAATAACGGAGTTGGAGGAGGCCTTGTCCAGGTTCAGGGGACAGATACACCTGGTAGGTCCAGGGGGGTTCCCTAGGGGCAAGGTGCTCCTCGCAGCGGATGATTCCCCAAAGGCCAAGGGGAATAGACCGCCTCCTGAGGCACCGGGATCATGTCCGGGTCGGCAGGGGGGGATCGGGCTGCACGTTCAGGGGCAAGTCCAAGGGGGGTCGGCAGTGTATCCCCAGATAGCGGCGTCTCCTATATGGGTAGCTAGCCCGGGGACAGGGGGGCTACCCAACGAGGCAGGAGAGCTGGACAGTGGGGAGGAGGAGCAGGAACCCCAGGTAGGGCAGATGTGCCCTGTCAGGCAAAGAAGGTATGGTCCCCCGGCGGGGATGGCAAACAGGGGACCGGTTGAGGGCGACATTATCGTTCCTCATGGGGCATCCGCGCTCAGGGGGATGGTGGCCCACGTTCCCAGACTAACTCCAAAGGGGGATCCGTCGCTGCATTTTATGGAGGTGGAACAGGCTGCCAACATCAATGACTGCGACGAAGGGGAGCAAATAAAGATGCTCCTGATGACCCTAGATGCACAGCTATGCAGGACAGTGACCTCTGGGAATGGGGGAAGACCTGACACATAGGCGGCCGCACAGACTGCTGTTCTGGAGGCGATGGGCTTGAATCTGGGGAGCCCTTTCATGAGAGTGGGGGAAACCAAGCAGCAACCAGGGGAATCTCCCACCATGTTCGCAGACAGACTGTGGACTGTCTATATGGAGGCATGCGGGGTTCAAGCGGATAGACGGAATTTAGGGGAAAGAACCGCCCACTGGCTGAAGACCCTAGTTGCCAACTGTCTCCCTAACGTTAGGGCAAAAGCCGAACACTGGTTCGACCCGCAGAGTCCGGACCTTAATGAGGAAGAGGTCCTTAGGAAACTTACCCTCGCATATCGTAATGGGGAGAGGGGTGAGGACAAGCCCCTTAAGGGTAGGGTGCATGAAATCGCGCCAGCAGCCCCTAAGAGAGAGTGGAAGCATGTGGGCACCCGGACCTCCGACGAGAAACCGGTATGCTACGGGTGTGGGAAGGCCGGGCATTTCAAGAGGGAATGTAAAAACCCTAGCAAGCAGGAGAGGGCTCCCGCAGTAGAGAGTCAGACCCCGGCGGCAGGAGCAGCTGCCCCGGAAACCTTCGAGGTAAAGAAACTTTTAGCCTTTTTGCAGAGCCTAACAGCTGGGTCGGGACAGGTGGCAATGGCAACGGGCCAGGGCCTGCCCGCACCCACACCACAAGAACCCGTATGACTACCCAGGGAGCAGCCTCAGGAAAAAGGGAGCGCAGGGGTAGTTCTAGCCCCAGACCCTGGTCCGGTCCAGGTGCAGGGTCCCATTCTGGAGGCTGCCTCAGGGGCTATTTGCAGTTTAAATCCCTTAAGGTGGGACCCATGCGAACGCCACATCAGTCAATTTAAATTGTTCCACCCCATAAGGACAAAAAAGAGCAAGGTGGGGGGAAGACGGGGGGTGGTAGTGGAGAAACCCCCCGTAGAATTAACGACGGTGGGGGAGGTCCCTGACTCCACGGTCACACAACCGGTGACAAGGTGCTGTCCCGAAGGGGCAGTCCCAAAGAGACCGACAGTGCTGCAAGCACCCAGCCCAGGGACAGGAACGATTCCCAAGCCCTTACCTGTGGGTCAGGTGGCCTGCCTTAGTATAGAGGCTAAGGAGGCGGAGGAAGTGGAGGTATCACCTTGGGTTTGGGAACCAGTCAGGGGACGAAGGAGCAATCGGGTCTCCAAGCCCCCGGTAAGATGGTCCCCATCCCATCTCCCTGTCACCCGGTCCCGCAGTAAGGGGGCCCGAGTGGAAGGGAGCGATGAGGGATCACCGAACCCTGTTGGGAAAGGAGAGGCAAGGGGCAGCCCGAACCCCCGGGAGGGGACGGTCTGGCCCGAGCCATTGGACCAAACAGGTGAACTGCCCCAGTTTAGCGGGGCACAGTTTTAATTTGGCCACCCGGAGACGGGTGGCATTGTATATAGCATTCCCCCCCTGTTAGTTCTAATTAGTGTGTAGTTGTGTGTGAAGTATTTAGGATCGTGGGAACACAGAAGCGCCTGGTGCAAGGGTAAAATGATGAAGCACCAGGCACTAGGACCCTGGTGCAGCCGGGCTGTAAAACACAGAACCCCAGACAGGCTGCGGCAACTTCAAAGCAGGAGCTGCTGCTGCCACCGGATAGCGGCAGGCACTAGGACCCTGGGGAGCCGGGCTGTAAACACAGAACCCCAGACAGGCTGCGGCAACTTCAAAGCGGGAGCTGATGCTGCCGCCGGATAGCACCCATGCACTTCAAGGTAGGTAGGGCTGTAGAGGCAAGAATGTGTTTTGTTTTTACAGATGGGGCACCCGACGATGTGGAGTTTGCTGATCTTGGCGATGGTGGGACCGGGAGAACTCCGCAGAGGCGAGACAGAAGAGTCCTTCGACTGACCGGGTTAGGGTGACTGAGGGCAGGCGGGTGTGTTTAACCTGTGAGGGGGACGTTCCTTTGGGGAGACGGTGGTGGCCCAGGAGGCTGAGGCTGGACATGAGGGATCGGTCCTCGGACTGGGAACGGACTGGACAACACCTAACGGACCATCACGGGGTCACCGGGTAGGATCACCGTTTGCGGGGATAAGGGGTGGGCTTCTGACCAGGGCATTTATTTGTGTTCATGGGGATCTACCAAGGCATGTCCACAAGGGGCATTAATCACTTTTGTAAGGTGGTGGCAGAACCCAGGGAACGGGATAAATTGACCGCAGTGGGGAGGGATGTGTAACGCCCAGGGAAGGGATGACTGTAGAAGCTACCGAACTGCTGGTTCAGGTAAAGCGACCCCTGCCCACAGCCCAACCGATCGACCCTCACAACTGTCCGATCACCACCAGGGGGGGGGCCTGAGAATGGTTTAGTGTTTGCCCCACAAAGGAAATGTTGTACAGGGGGTACATTGTGCTGTCGCCTCAGTTGGACTAAACCTCTCAGCTGCAGGTATCGACGATGGAGGATAAATGAAGAGCCCTCAACGGGAAGAAGCGGAGTGCAGCCAAGAAAGGAGGATCCTTGGTGAAATAAACAGATGCAATTGTAAATAGTTGTATGGATTCGCGTGAAATGTGTACTTGATTGTGATATATGTACAGGGACCCTTACGTTTGGGGTCCCGGTGAAATGTGTACTTGATTGTGATATATGTGCAGGGACCCTTACGTTTGGGGTTCCGGTGAAATGTGTATATGTTACTGTGTGTTTAAATTAGATATGGTCTTGTCTTTCCCTTTCATTGAAACCAGGGGTAGCCTAGATTAAGGGAACTGTCTTGGGAATTGTAATTTCGCATGTTGCTGAGGGGGGGACCTACGGTCCACACAAAGGGAAACAATTGCCCTTCACCTGTGTCGATACGGTCCAAGCAGGTAGGGACGTATCGAAGGGGCATCTGTAAGGTTTTCGGGCAATTCGGCCCTTTTGGAGAAACTCAGAGACTGTAAACTGACTTTTCAGCCAAGAGAACAGAACCAGTTTTCCCAGCAGGCTTGGCCCGCTGAGCTGAGTAGGGACATAGAGAGAGAATATTCACAAACACCCCCCCTAGGAGCTACAAGGAAGAAGGAGCCAGACAACAAGATAACATCAAGACACAGACAAAGGGGCACGGGAATACACAGGAGGCTTGCATGCAAGCAGGACAATGGGATGGTCATAGCCCCATGCAGATGTAAATGACCTGGCCTCCACCAGAGCAGAATCCAATCAACACCCCATCAACATAGCAGCGATCTCCAGAGCAGATGGAAGTCTTTGAAAATCTTCAAGGGAGCTCAACCTCGTTATCTCAAAAAACAGACTGGAGGCGGACCTAGGGGAGGTACTCCCATCTCGACAGGTCTGACCGGCTCAAAGGGGGCAGGACCAGCGGGAACTTTAAACCTTACCTTTTTCAATGCAAAGGGGGCTGGCCGACCACAGGACAAAGCCAGGTAAAACAATATAAAAGGGGCTGTGTTTTCGATTGGGGGGCTGTTCGTTCGTGGCTCGACCTCTGCACCCCTGACTTGACCTCTGCAGCCTGTGACCGTAAGTAACCCGCAGCAGCTTGCGAAGCTCCCTTGATTTTAATAGTGGTTGAGGCTTTGGGGAAGGGAACTTGTTTTGTGCCTTGTGATTTTGCTAAAACCTGTGTGACTGTAAGAATTTTCGTTGTGTCCGCTATATTACCTTTTGAATAGACTTAGTTGTATTAGAGCATAAGATTTTATTGTGTTTCTTCTGTTGATGATTTTGACCTGGGTTTTACAATAAATCTTGATTTGATGCTAATTGGAGTCGTTTAAATTCTTCAATCTTTCACCAGCGACCTCTGACCAAGTCGTTGTTAAAAATACTCCTCACCTTAATTCCGGGTTCAAGAATCGAGGGTCATCTTGAGCGGTTCACTCAGGACAGACTGCTGGTTAGGAAATAAACAGCAGTGTCCTATTCTCTCTCTTGGGAAAGCTACTCTAGTGGAGTAGGAACCGGGTGGGGGTTGTACCACCGGCAAGAGAGAGAATCACCTGGGTATTGGTAGGGGCCTGGAGATCTGTGTGATATAAGTCTCAGGCTGTCGGTTAGGAATAAACGGCAGGCTTGAATCAGTGCTCTCTTCAGTGGAAGTGTCCCAGTGCGACATCCCCTGGCCTCTGAAGTTTCAGTGCCAGCTGGAGAGAGACACACACAGATATTCAAACCCCAGATATCGGCCCAGTAGTGGAGTAGCAGAGATGGCACCCTCTACACCACGCTGCTGCCTCACTCTGCATCACCACCCAGCCCGGTACGGGGACTGAACCCACGCTGCTGCCTCGCTCTGCATCACCCCCCAGCCCCCGAGCCCGGTACGGGGACTTGTAAGGTTTTCGGGCAATTCGGCCCTTTTGGAGAAACTCAGAGACTGTAAACTGACTTTTCAGCCAAGAGAACAGAACCAGTTTTCCCAGCAGGCTTGGTCCGCTGAGGGGCACGGGAATACACAGGAGGCTTGCATGCAAGCAGGACAATGGGATGGTCATAGCCCCATGCAGATGTAAATGACCTGGCCTCCACCAGAGCAGATGGAAGTCTTTGAAAATCTTCAAGGGAGCTCAACCTTGTTATCTCAAAAAACAGACTGGAGGCGGACCTAGGGGAGGTACTCCCATCTCGACAGGTCTGACCGGCTCAAAGGGGGCGGGACCAGCGGGAACTTTAAATCTTACCTTTTTCAATGCAAAAGGGGCTGGCCGATCACAGGACAAAGCCAGGTAAAACAATATAAAAGGGGCTGTGTTTTCGATTGGGGGTCTCTTCGTTCTTGGCTCGACCTCTGCACCCCTGACTTGACCTCTGCAGCCTGTGACCGTAAGTACCCTGCAGCAGCTTGCGAAACTCCCTTAACTTTAATAGTGGTTGAGGCTTTGGGGAAGGGAACTTGTTTTGTGCCTTGTGATATTGCTAAAACCTGTGTAATCATAAGAATTTTCGTTGTGTCCGTTTTAGTACTTTTGAATAGACTTAGTTGTATTAGAGCATAAGATTTTATTGTATTTCTTCTGTTGATGATTTTGACCTGGGTTTTGCAATAAACCGTGATTTGATGATAATTGGAGTCGTTTAAATTCTTCAATCTTTCACCAGCGATCTCTGACCAAGTCATTGTTAAAATACTCCTCACCTTAATTCCGGGTTCAAGAATCGAGGGTCATCTTGAGCGATTCACTCAGGACAGACTGCTGGTTAGGAAATAAACAGCAGTGTCCTATTCTCTCTCTTGGGAAAGCTACTCTAGCGAAGTAGGAACCGGGTGGTGTTGCACCACCGGCAAGAGAGAGAATCACCTGGGTATTGGTAGGGGTCTGGAGATCTGTGTGATATAAGCCTCAGGCTGCCGGTTAGGAATAAACGGCAGGCTTGAATCAGTGCTCTCTTCAGTGGAAGTGTCCCAGTGCGACATCCCCTGGCCTCTGAAGTTTCAGTGCCAGCTGGAGAGAGACACACACAGATACCCAAACCCCAGATATCGGCCCAGTAGTGGAGTAGCGGAGATGGCACCCTCTACAATGGCGAGTCAGGCAGGAGCCCGGTGGTTTGGAGTATGTGACTTGGCAGAGGGGGTGAGGGAACGAAGCAAAATGGAGGAGAGAATATCCTCGTATTTGTGGCAAAAGGTCAACCTCACCAAACCTTGGGTTTCAGAATTAATCAATGCGGAGCAACCGGTAATGGCAGCGGCTGCATGGACAGAAAGCAAGGCGCACAAAAGGCACTTGGAGAAGGCAGTTTGGCTGGTTTGCCTGTCCGAGCAGGTAGTCAAGACAGAGGATAGGGTCGAAGAGTTAGAGCAGGAGTTGAGAGAAGTGAGGGCCAGCGCAGGGGACAGCGCTAGCGCAGCGGAACGACTGCGGGAGGAATTGGCAGAAATTAAACAGGACAGCGCGAGTGTAGCGGAACGACTGCGGGAAGAAATGGCAGAAATGAAACAGGAAAGCGAGTCTAACCGGTGTGAGAAGGACTATCTCCACTGCCAGATAGTGGAGGGTAAAGAAAAGGAACGGAGGCTCCAGGAACTCTATGCTCGGAGTACAGAGCAGTGTAGGAAGCTGGAGGGGAAGTACCGGGACATCCAGGCAGCGTACCGAGTGGCTCGCGAGGAAGTAGGGGACTGTGCCCATGGGCCGTGCCAGGCACGAATAACGGAGTTGGAGGAGACCTTGTCCAGGTTCAGGGGACAGATACACCTGGTAGGTCCAGGGGGGTTCCCTAGGGGCAAGGTGCTCCTCGCAGCGGATGATTCCCCAAAGGCCAAGGGGAATAGACCGCCTCCTGAGGCACCAGGATTGTGTCCGGGCCGGCAGGGGGGGATCGGACTGCACGTTCAGGGGCAAGTCCAAGGGGGGTCGGCAGGGTACCCCCAGCTGGCGGCGTGTCCGCCTGGTTTCGTATGTGGGTCCCCATGGGATGGGGACAGACCGCTGCCTGGGATGCCGGTGATGGGGCCGGGTCAGCAGGTAGGGTTTGGACCGCCCGGTCAGGGGCAGGTCCAAGGGGGGTCAGTGGTGTATCCCCAGATAGCGGCGTCTCCTATATGGGTAGTTAGCCCGGGGACAGGGGGGCTACCCAACGGGGCAGGAGAGCTGGACAGTGGGGAGGAGGAGCAGGAACCCCAGGTAGGGCAGATGTGCCCTGTCAGGCAAAGAAGGTATGGTCCCCCGGCGGGGATGGCAAACAGGGGACCGGTTGAGGGCGACATTATCGTTCCTCATGGGGCATCCGCGCTCAGGGGGATGGTGGCCCACGTTCCCAGACTAACTCCAAAGGGGGATCCGTCGCTGCATTTTATGGAGGTGGAACAGGCTGCCAACATCAATGACTGCGACGAAGGGGAGCAAATAAAGATGCTCCTGATAACCCTAGATGCCCAGCTATGCAGGACAGTGACCTCTGGGAATGGGGGAAGACCTGACACCTGGGCGGCAGCACAGACTGCTGTTCTGGAGGCAATGGGCTTGAATCTGGGGAGCCCTTTCATGAGGGTGGGGGAAACCAAGCAGCAACCAGGGGAATCTCCCACTATGTTCGCAGACAGGCTGTGGACTGTCTATGTGGAGGCGTGTGGGGCTCCCGCGGATAGGCAGAATTTAGATGAGAGAACAGCCCACTGGCTGAAGACCCTCGTAGCTAACTGTCTCCCTCACGTTAGGGCAAAGGCCGAACACTGGTTCGACCCGCAGAGTCCGGACCTTAATGAGGCAGAGATCCTGAGGAAACTCACCCTTGCATATCGTAATGGGGAGAGGGGCGAGGACAAGCCCCTTAAGGGTAGGGTGCATGAAATCGCGCCAGCAGCCCCTAAGAGAGAGTGGAAGCATGAGGGCACCCGGACCTCCGACGAGAAACCGGTATGCTACGGGTGTGGGAAGGCCGGGCATTTCAAGAGGGAATGTAAAAACCCTAGCAAGCAGGAGAGGGCTCCCGCAGTAGAGAGTCAGACCCCGGCGGCAGGAGCAGCTGCCCCGGAAACCTTCGAGGTAAAGAAACTTTTAGCCTTTTTGCAGAGCCTAGCAGCTGGGTCGGGACAGGTGGCAATGGCAACGGGCCAGGGCCTGCCCGCACCCACACCACAAGAACCCGTATGACTACCCAGGGAGCAGCCTCAGGAAAAAGGGAGCGCAGGGGTAGTTCTAGCCCCAGACCCTGGTCCGGTCCAGGTGCAGGGTCCCATTCTGGAGGCTGCCTCAGGGGCTATTTGCAGTTTAAATCCCTTAAGGTGGGACCCATGCGAACGCCACATCAGCCAATTTAAATTGTTCCACCCCATAAGGACAAAAAAGAGCAAGGTGGGGGGAAGACGGGGGGTGGTAGTGGAGAAACCCCCCGTAGAATTAACGACGGTGGGGGAGGTCCCTGACTCCACGGTCACACAACCGGTGACAAGGTGCTGTCCCGAAGGGGCAGTCCCAAAGAGACCGACAGTGCTGCAAGCACCCAGCCCAGGGACAGTAACGATTCCCAAGCCCTTACCTGTGGGTCAGGTGGCCTGCCTTAGTATAGAGGCTAAGGAGGCGGAGGAAGTGGAGGTATCACCTTGGGTTTGGGAACCAGTCAGGGGACGAAGGAGCAATCGGGTCTCCAAGCCCCCTCTAAGATGGTCCCCATCACACCTCCCAATAACCCGGTCCCGCAGTAAGGGGGCCCGAGGGGAAGGGAGCGATGAGGGATCACCGAACCCTGTTGGGAAAGGAGAGGCAAGGGGCAGCCCGAACCCCCGGGAGGGGACGGTCTGGCCCGAGCCGTTGGACCAAACAGGTGAACTGCCCCAGTTTAGCGGGGCACAGTTTTAATTTGGCCACCCGGAGACGGGTGGCATTGTATATAGCATTCCCCCCCTGTTAGTTCTAATTAGTGTGTAGTTGTGTGTGAAGTATTTAGGATCGTGGGAACACAGAAGCGCCTGGTGCAAGGGTAAAATGATGAAGCACCAGGCACTAGGACCCTGGTGCAGCCGGGCTGTAAACACAGAATCACAGACAGGCTGCGGCAACTTCAAAGCGGGAGCTGCTGCTGCCGCCGGATAGCGGCAGGCACTAGGACCCTGGGGAGCCGGGCTGTGGACACAGAATCACAGACAGGCTGCGGCAACTTCAAAGCGGGAGCTGCTGCTGCCACTGGATAGCACCCATGCACCTTAAGGTAGGTAGGGCTGTGGAGGCAAGAATGTGTTTTGTTTTTTACAGATGGGGCACCCGACGATGTGGAGTTTGAGGATCTTGGCGATGGTGGGACCGGGAGAACTCCGCAGAGGCGAGACAGAAGAGTCCTTCGACTGACCGGGTTAGGGTGACTGAGGGCAGGCGGGTGTGTTTAACCTGTGAGGGGGACGTTCCTTTGGGGAGATGGTGGTGGCCCAGGAAGCTGAGGCTGGACATGAGGGATCGGTCCTCGGACTGGGAACGCCTGGACACCAACACCTAACGGACCATCACGGGGTCACCGGGTAGGATCACCGTTTGCGGGGATAAGGGGTGGGCTTCTGACCAGGGCATTTATTTGTGTTCATGGGGATCTACCAAGGCATGTCCACAAGGGGCATTAATCACTTTTGTAAGGTGGTGGCAGAACCCAGGGAACGGGATAAATTGACCGCAGTGGGGAGGGATGTGTAACGCCCAGGGAAGGGATGACTGTAGAAGCTACCGAACTGCTGGTTCAGGTAAAGCGACCCCTGCCCACAGCCCAACCGATCGACCCTCACAACTGTCCGATCACCACCAGGGGGGGGCCTGAGAATGGTTTAGTGTTTGCCCCCACAAAGGAAATGTTGTACAGGGGGTACATTATGCTGTCGCCTCAGTTGGACTAAACCTCTCAGCTGCAGGTATCGACGATGGAGGATAAATGAAGAGCCCTCAACGGGAAGAAGCGAAGTGCAGCCAAGAAAGGAGGATCCTTGGTGAAATAAACAGATGCAATTGTAAATAGTTGTATGGATTCGCGTGAAATGTGTACTTGATTGTGATATATGTACAGGGACCCTTACGTTTGGGGTCCCGGTGAAATGTGTACTTGATTGTGATATATGTACAGGGACCCTTACGTTTGGGGTTCCGGTGAAATGTGTATATGTTACTGTGTGTTTAAATTAGATATGGTCTTGTCTTTCCCTTTCATTGAAACCAGGGGTAGCCTAGATTAAGGGAACTGTCTTGGGAATTGTAATTTCGCATGTTGCTGAGGGGGGGCCTACGGTCCACACAAAGGGAAACAATTGCCCTTCACCTGTGTCGATACGGTCCAAGCAGGTAGGGACGTATCGAAGGGGCATCTGTAAGGTTTTCGGGCAATTCGGCCCTTTTGGGGAAACTCAGAGACTGTAAACTGACTTTTCAGCCAAGAGAACAGAACCAGTTTTCCCAGCAGGCTTGGTCCGCTGAGGGGCACGGGAATACACAGGAGGCTTGCATGCAAGCAGGACAATGGGGTGGTCATAGCCCCATGCAGATGTAAATGACCTGGCCTCCACCAGAGCAGATGGAAGTCTTTGAAAATCTTCAAGGGAGCTCAACCTCGTTATCTCAAAAAACAGACTGGAGGCGGACCTAGGGGAGGTACTCCCATCTCGACAGGTCTGACCGGCTCAAAGGGGGCGGGACCAGCGGGAACTTTAAATCTTACCTTTTTCAATGCAAAAGGGGCTGGCCGATCACAGGACAAAGCCAGGTAAAACAATATAAAAGGGGCTGTGTTTTCGATTGGGGGTCTCTTCGTTCTTGGCTCGACCTCTGCACCCCTGACTTGACCTCTGCAGCCTGTGACCGTAAGTACCCCGCAGCAGCTTGCGAAGCTCCCTTAACTTTAATAGTGGTTGAGGCTTTGGGGAAGGGAACTTGTTTTGTGCCTTGTGCTATTGCTAAAAACTGTGTAATCATAAGAATTTTCGTTGTGTCCGTTTTAGTACTTTTGAATAGACTTAGTTTGTGTTAGAGTTTAAGATTTTATTGTATTTCTTCTGTTGATGATTTTGACCTGGGTTTTGCAATAAACCTTGATTTGATGATAATTGGAGTCGTTTAAATTCTTCAATCTTTCACCAGCGATCTCTGACCAAGTCATTGTTAAAATACTCCTCACCTTAATTCCGGGTTCAAGAATCGAGGGTCATCTTGAGCGATTCACTCAGGACAGACTGCTGGTTAGGAAATAAACAGCAGTGTCCTATTCTCTCTCTTGGGAAAGCTACTCTAGCGAAGTAGGAACCGGGTGGTGTTGCACCACCGGCAAGAGAGAGAATCACCTGGGTATTGGTAGGGGTCTGGAGATCTGTGTGATATAAGCCTCAGGCTGCCGGTTAGGAATAAACGGCAGGCTTGAATCAGTGCTCTCTTCAGTGGAAGTGTCCCAGTGCGACATCCCCTGGCCTCTGAAGTTTCAGTGCCAGCTGGAGAGAGACACACACAGATACCCAAACCCCAGATATCGGCCCAGTAGTGGAGTAGCGGAGATGGCACCCTCTACAGACTGAACCCACGCTGCTGCTTCGCTCTGCATCACCCCCCAGCCCCCCCAGCCCGGTACGGGGACTGAACCCACGCTGCTGCCTCGCTCTGCATCACCCCCCAGCCCGGTACGGGGACTGAACCCACGCTGCTGCCTCGCTCTGCATCACCCCCCAGCCCGGTACGGGGATTGAACCCACGCTGCTGCCTGGCTCTGCATCACCCCCCAGCCCCCCAGCCCGGTACGGGGACTGAACCCACGCTGCTGCCTCGCTCTGCATCACCACCCAGCCCGGTACGGGGACTGAACCCACGCTGCTGCCTCGCTCTGCATCACCCCCCAGCCCCCAGCCCGGTACGGGGATTGAACCCACGCTGCTGCCTCGCTCTGCATCACCCCCCAGCCCGGTACGGGGACTGAACCCACGCTGCTGCCTCGCTCTGCATCACCCCCCAGCCCGGTACGGGGACTGAACCCACGCTGCTGCCTCGCTCTGCATCACCCCCCAGCCCCCCAGCCCGGTACGGGGACTGAACCCACGCTGCTGCCTCGCTCTGCATCACCCCCCAGCCCGGTACGGGGACTGAACCCACGCTGCTGCCTCGCTCTGCATCACCCCCCAGCCCCCCAGCCCGGTACGGGGATTGAACCCACGCTGCTGCCTCGCTCTGCATCACCCCCCCAGCCCCCCAGCCCGGTACGGGGACTGAACCAACGCTGCTGCCTCGCTCTGCATCACCCCCCAGCCCGGTACGGGGATTGAACCCACGCTGCTGGGCTCACTCTGCATCACCCCCCAGCCCGGGACGGGGATTGAACCCACGCTGCTGCCTCGCTCTGCATCACCACCCAGCCCGGTACGGGGACTGAACCCACGCTGCTGCCTCGCTCTGCATCACCCCCCAGCCCGGTACGGGGACTGAACCCACGCTGCTGCCTCGCTCTGCATCACCCCCCAGCCCGGTACGGGGACTGAACCCACGCTGCTGCCTCGCTCTGCATCACCCCCCAGCCCGGTACGGGGATTGAACCCACGCTGCTGCCGCGCTCTGCATCACCCCCCAGCCCGGTACGGGGATTGAACCCACGCTGCTGCCTCGCTCTGCATCACCCCCCAGCCCGGTACGGGAACTGAACCCACGCTGCTGCCTCGCTCTGCATCACCCCCCAGCCCCCCAGCCCGGTACGGGGACTGAACCCACGCTGCTGGCCTCGCTCTGCATCACCCCCCAGCCCGGTACGGGGACTGAACCCACGCTGCTGCCTCGCTCTGCATCACCCCCCAGCCGGGTACGGGAACTGAACCCACGCTGCTGCCTCGCTCTGCATCACCCCCCAGCCCGGTACGGGGACTGAACCCACGCTGCTGCCTCGCTCTGCATCACCCCCCAGCCCGGTACGGGGACTGAACCCACGCTGCTGCCTCGCTCTGCATCACCCCCCAGCCCCCCAGCCCGGTGCGGGGACTGAACCCACGCTGCTGCCTCGCTCTGCATCACCCCCCAGCCCCCCAGCCCGGTACGGGGACTGAACCCACGCTGCTGCCTCGCTCTGCATCACCCCCCAGCCCGGTACGGGGACTGAACCCACGCTGCTGCCTCGCTCTGCATCAGCCCCCAGCCCCCAGCCCGGTACGGGGATTGAACCAACGCTGCTGCCTCGCTCTGCATCACCCCCCAGCCCGGTACGGGGACTGAACCCACGCTGCTGCCTCGCTCTGCATCACCCCCCAGCCCCCAGCCCGGTACGGGGATTGAACCCACGCTGCTGCCTCGCTCTGCATCACCCCCCCCGCCCGGTACGGGGACTGAACCCACGCTGCTGCCTCGCTCTGCATCACCCCCCAGCCCGGTACGGGAACTGAACCCACGCTGCTGCCTCACTCTGCATCACCCCCCAGCCCCCCAGCCCGGTACGGGGATTGAACCCACGCTGCTGCCTCACTCTGCATCACCACCCAGCCCGGTACGGGGACTGAACCCACGCTGCTGCCTCGCTCTGCATCACCCCCCAGCCCCCGAGCCCGGTACGGGGACTGAACCCACGCTGCTGCTTCCATCTGCATCACCCCCCAGCCCCCCCAGCCCGGTACGGGGACTGAACCCACGCTGCTGCCTCGCTCTGCATCACCCCCCAGCCCCCCAGCCCGGTACGGGGACTGAACCCACGCTGCTGCCTCGCTCTGCATCACCACCCAGCCCGGTACGGGGACTGAACCCATGCTGCTGCCTCGCTCTGCATTACCCCCCAGCCCGGTACGGGGACTGAACCCACGCTGCTGCCTCGCTCTGCATCACCCCCCAGCCCGGTACGGGGACTGAACCCACGCTGCTGCCTCGCTCTGCGTCACCCCCCAGCCCCCCAGCCCGGTACGGGGACTGAACCCACGCTGCTGCCTCGCTCTGCATCACCCCCCAGCCCCCCAGCCCGGTACGGGGACTGAACCCACGCTGCTGCCTCGCTCTGCATCACCCCCCAGCCCCCCAGCCCGGTACGGGGATTGAACCCACGCTGCTGCCTCGCTCTGCATCACCACCCAGCCCCCAGCCCGGTGCGGGGACTGAACCCACGCTGCTGCCTCGCTCTGCATCACCCCCCAGCCCGGTACGGGGATTGAACCCACGCTGCTGCCTCGCTCTGCATCACCACCCAGCCCGGTACGGGGACTGAACCCACGCTGCTGCCTCGCTCTGCATCACCCCCCAGCCCCCCAGCCCGGGACGGGGATTGAACCCACGCTGCTGCCTCGCTCTGCCTCACCCCCCAGACCCCAGCCCGGTACAGGGACTGAACCCACGCTGCTGCCTCGCTCTGCATCACCGTCCAGCCGGGTACGGGGACTGAACCCACGCTGCTGCCTCGCTCTGCATCACCCCCCAGCCGGGTACGGGGACTGAACCCACGCTGCTGCCTCGCTCTGCATCACCCCCCAGCCCCCCAGCCCGGTACGGGGATTGAACCCATGCTGCTGCCTCGCTCTGCATCACCCCCCAGCCCGGTGCGGGGACTGAACCCACGCTGCTGCCTCGCTCTGCATCACCCCCCAGCCCGGTACGGGAACTGAACCCACGCTGCTGCCTCGCTCTGCATCAGCCCCCAGCGCCCAGCCCGGTACGGGGATTGAACCCACGCTGCTGCCTCGCTCTGCATCACCCCCCAGCCCAGTACGGGGACTGAACCCACGCTGCTGCCTCGCTCTGCATCAGCCCCCAGCCCCCCAGCCCGGTACGGGGATTGAACCCACGCTGCTGCCTCGCTCTGCATCACCCCCCAGCCCCCCAGCCCGTTACGGGGACTGAACCCACGCTGCTGCCTCGCTCTGCATCACCCCCCAGCCCGGTACGGGGATTGAACCCACGCTGCTGCCTCGCTCTGCATCACCCCCCAGCCCGGTACGGTGATTGAACCCACGCTGCCGCCTCGCTCTGTCTCACCACCCAGCCCCCCCAGCCCCCCAGCCCGGTACGGGGATTGAACCCACGCTGCTGCCTCGCTCTGCATCACCCCCCAGCCCGGTACGGGGACTGAACCCACGCTGCTGCCTCGCTCTGCATCACCCCCCAGCCCCCGAGCCCGGTACGGGGACTGAACCCACGCTGCTGCTTCCATCTGCATCACCCCCCAGCCCCCCCAGCCCGGTACGGGGACTGAACCCACGCTGCTGCCTCGCTCTGCATCACCCCCCAGCCCCCCAGCCCGGTACGGGGACTGAACCCACGCTGCTGCCTCGCTCTGCATCACCACCCAGCCCGGTACGGGGACTGAACCCACGCTGCTGCCTCGCTCTGCATCACCCCCCAGCCCGGTACGGGGACTGAACCCACGCTGCTGCCTCGCTCTGCATCACCCCCCAGCCCGGTACGGGGACTGAACCCACGCTGCTGCCTCGCTCTGCATCACCCCCCAGCCCGGTACGGGGACTGAACCCACGCTGCTGCCTCGCTCTGCATCACCCCCCAGCCCGGTACGGGGACTGATCCCACGCTGCTGCCTCGCTCTGCATCACCCCCCAGCCCCCCAGCCCGGTACGGGGACTGAACCCACGCTGCTGCCTCGCTCTGCATCACCCCCCAGCCCCCCAGCCCGGTACGGGGACTGAACCCACGCTGCTGCCTCGCTCTGCATCACCCCCCAGCCCCCCAGCCCGGTACGGGGATTGAACCCACGCTGCTGCCTCGCTCTGCATCACCACCCAGCCCCCAGCCCGGTGCGGGGACTGAACCCACGCTGCTGCCTCGCTCTGCATCACCCCCCAGCCCGGTACGGGGATTGAACCCACGCTGCTGGGCTCACTCTGATCACCCCCCAGCCCGGTACGGGGATTGAACCCACGCTGCTGCCTCGCTCTGCATCACCACCCAGCCCGGTACGGGGACTGAACCCACGCTGCTGCCTCGCTCTGCATCACCCCCCAGCCCGGTACGGGGACTGAACCCACGCTGCTGCCTCGCTCTGCATCACCCCCCAGCCCGGTACGGGGACTGAACCCACGTTGCTGCCTCGCTCTGCATCACCCCCCAGCCCCCCAGCCCGGGACGGGGATTGAACCCACGCTGCTGCCTCGCTCTGCATCACCCCCCAGACCCCAGCCCGGTACGGGGACTGAACCCACGCTGCTGCCTCGCTCTGCATCACCCCCCAGCCCGGTACGGGGACTGAACCCACGTTGCTGCCTCGCTCTGCATCACCCCCCAGCCCCCCAGCCCGGGACGGGGATTGAACCCACGCTGCTGCCGCGCTCTGCATCACCCCCCAGCCCGGTACGGGGATTGAACCCACGCTGCTGCCTCGCTCTGCATCGCCCCCCAGCCTGGTACGGGGACTGAACCCACGCTGCTGCCTCGCTCTGCATCACCCCCCAGCCCCCCAGCCCGGTACGGGGACTGAACCCACGCTGCTGCCTCGCTCTGCATCACCCCCCAGCCCCCCAGCCCGGTACGGGGTCTGAACCCACGCTGCTGCCTCGCTCTGCATCACCCCCCAGCCGGGTACGGGGACTGAACCCACGCTGCTGCCTCGCTCTGCATCACCCCCCAGCCCCCCAGCCCGGTACGGGGATTGAACCCATGCTGCTGCCTCGCTCTGCATCACCCCCCAGCCCGGTACGGGGACTGAACCCACGCTGCTGCCTCGCTCTGCATCAGCCCCCAGCGCCCAGCCCGGTACGGGGATTGAACCCACGCTGCTGCCTCGCTCTGCATCACCCCCCAGCCCAGTACGGGGACTGAACCCACGCTGCTGCCTCGCTCTGCATCACCCCCCAGCCCGGTACGGGGATTGAACCCACGCTGCTGCCTCGCTCTGCATCACCCCCCAGCCCCCCAGCCCGTTACGGGGACTGAACCCACGCTGCTGCCTCGCTCTGCATCACCCCCCAGCCCGGTACGGGGATTGAACCCAAGCTGCTGCCTCGCTCTGCATCACCCCCCAGCCCCCCAGCCCGGTACGGGGATTGAACCCACGCTGCTGCCTCGCTCTGCATCACCCCCCAGCCCGGTACGGTGATTGAACCCACGCTGCCGCCTCGCTCTGTATCACCCCCCAGCCCGGTACGGGGACTGAACCCACGCTGCTGCCTCGCTCTGCATCACCCCCCAGCCCGGTACGGGGACTGAACCCACGCTGCTGCCTCGCTCTGCATCACCCCCCAGCCCGGTACGGGGACTGAACCCACGCTGCTGCCTCGCTTTGCATCACCCCCCAGCCCCCAGCCCGGTACGGGGATTGAACCCACGCTGCTGCCTCGCTCTGCATCGCCCCCAGCCCGGTACGTGGATTGAACCCACGCTGCTGCCTCGCTCTGCATCACCCCCCAGCCCGGTACGGGGACTGAACCCACGCTGCTCTCTCGCTCTGCATCACCCCCCCAGCCCCCTGCTCTGTACGGGGACTGAACCCACGCTGCTGCCTCGCTCTGCATCACACCCCAGCCCCCCAGCCCGGTACGGGGATTGAACCCACGCTGCTGCCTCGCTCTGCATCACCCCCCAGCCCCCCAGCCCGGTACGGGGATTGAACCCACGCTGCTGCCTCGCTCTGTATCACCCCCCAGCCCCCAGCCCGGTACGGGGACTGAACCCACGCTGCTGCCTCGCTCTGCATCACCCCCCAGCCCGGTACGGGGATTGAACCCACGCTGCTGCCTCGCTCTGCATCACAACCCAGCCCGGTACGGGAACTGAACCCACGCTGCTGCCTCGCTCTGCATCACCACCCAGCCCGGTACGGGGACTGAACCCACGCTCTGCCTCGCTCTGCATCACCCCCCAGCCCGGTACGGGGACTGAACCCACGCTGCTGCCTCGCTCTGCATCACCCCCCAGCCCCCCAGCCCGGTACGGGGACTGAACCCATGCTGCTGCCTCGCTCTGCATCACCCCCCAGCCCGGTACGGGGACTGAACCCACGCTGCTGCCTCGCTCTGCATCACCCCCCAGCCGGGTACGGGGACTGAACCCACGCTGCTGCCTCGCTCTGCATCACCCCCCAGCCCGGTGCGGGGACTGAACCCACGCTGCTGCCTCGCTCTGCATCACCCCCCAGCCCCCCAGCCCGGTACGGGGACTGAACCCACGCTGCTGCCTTGCTCTGCATCACCCCCCAGCCCCCAGCTGGTACAGGGACTGAACCCACGCTGCTGCCTCGCTCTGCATCACCCCCCAGCCCCCAGCCCGGTACGGGGATTGAACACACGCTGCTGCCTCGCTCTGCATCACCCCCCAGCCCCCCAGCCCGGTACGGGGACTGAACCCACGCTGCTGCCTCGCTCTGCATCACCCCCCAGCCCGGTACGGGGATTGAACCCACGCTGCTGCCTCGCTCTGCATCACCCCCCAGCCCCCCAGCCCGGTACGGGGATTGAACCCACGCTGCTGCCTCGCTCTGCATCACCCCCCAGCCCGGTACGGGGATTGAACCCACGCTGCTGCCTCGCTCTGCATCACCCCCCCAGCCCCCCAGCCCGGTACGGGGATTGAACCCACGCTGCTGCCTCGCTCTGCATCACCCCCCCAGCCCCCCAGCCCGGTACGGGGACTGAACCCACGCTGCTGCCACGCTCTGCATCACCACCCAGCCCCCAGCCCGGTACGGGGATTGAACCCACGCTGCTGCCTCGCTTTGCATCACCCCCCAGCCCCCAGCCCGGTACGGGGATTGAACCCACGCTGCTGCCTCGCTCTGCATCATCCCCCAGCCCCCCAGCCCGGTACGGGGACTGAACCCACGCTGCTGCCTCGCTCTGCATCACCCCCCAGCCCCCCAGCCCGGTACGGGGACTGAACCCACGCTGCTGCCTCGCTCTGCATCATCCCCCAGCCCCCCAGCCCGGTACGGGGACTCAACCCACGCTGCTGCCTCGCTCTGCATCACCCCCCAGCCCGGTACGGGGATTGAACCCACGCTGCTGCCTCGCTCTGCATCACCCCCCAGCCCGGTACGGGGATTGAACCCACGCTGCTGCCTCGCTCTGCATCACCCCCCAGACCTCCAGCCCGGTACGGGGACTGAACCCACGCTGCTCTCTCGCACTGCATCACCCCCCCAGCCCCCTGCTCGGTACGGGGACTGAACCCACGCTGCTGCCTCGCTCTGCATCACCCCCCAGCCCGGTACGGGGACTGAACCCACGCTGCTGGCCTCGCTCTGCATCACCCCCCAGCCCCCCAGCCCGGTACGGGGATTGAACCCACGCTGCTGCCTCGCTCTGCATCACCCCCCAGCCCGGTACGGGGACTGAACCCACGCTGCTGCCTCGCTCTGCATCACCCCCCAGCCCCGAGCCCGGTACGGGGACTGAACCCACGCTGCTGCCTCGCTCTGCATCACCACCCAGCCCGGTACGGGGACTGAACCCACGCTGCTGCCTCGCACTGCATCACCCCCCAGCCCCCCAGCCACGTACGGGGATTGAACCCACGCTGCTGCCTCGCTCTGCATCACCCCCCAGCCCGGTACGGGGACTGAACCCACGCTGCTGCCTCGCTCTGCATCACCCCCCAGCCCGGTACGGGGACTGAACCCACGCTGCTGCCTCGCTCTGCATCACCCCCCAGCCCGGTACGGGGACTGAACCCACGCTCTCCCTCGCTCTGCATCACCCCCCAGCCCCCAGCCCGGTACGGGGACTGAACCCACGCTGCTGCCTCGCTCTGCATCACCCCCCAGCCCCCAGCCCGGTACGGGGACTGAACCCACGCTGCTGCCTCGCTCTGCATCACCACCCAGCCCGGTACGGGGACTGAACCCACGCTCTCCCTCGCTCTGCATCACCCCCCAGCCCCCAGCCCGGTACGGGGACTGAACCCACGCTGCTGCCTCGCTCTGCATCACCCCCCCAGCCCGGTACGGGGATTGAACCCACGCTGCTGCCTCGCTCTGCATCAACCCCCAACCCGGTACGGGGACTGAACCCACGCTGCTGCCTCGCTCTGCATCACCCCCCAACCCCCCAGCCCGGTACGGGGATTGAACCCACGCTGCTGCCTCGCTCTGTATCACCCCCCAGCCCGGTACAGGGACTGGACCCATGCTGCTGCCTCGCTCTGCATCACCCCCCAGCCCGGTACGGGAACTGAACCCACGCTGCTGCCTCGCTCTGCATCACCCCCCAGCCCCCCAGCCCGGTACGGGGATTGAACCCACGCTGCTGCCTCGCTCTGCATCACCCCCCAGCCCGGTACGGGGACTGAACCCCCGCTGCTGCCTCGCTCTGCATCACCCCCCAGCCCGGTACGGGGATTGAGCCCACGCTGCTGCCTCGCTCTGCATCACCCCCCAGCCCGGTACGGGGACTGAACCCACGCTGCTGCCTCGCTCTGCATCACGTCCCAGCCCGGTACGGGGACTGAACCCACGCTGCTGCCTCGCTCTGCATCACCCCCCAGCCCCCCAGCCCGGTACGGGGATTGAACCCATGCTGCTGCCTCGCTCTGCATCGCTCCCCAGCCCGGTACGGGGACTGAACCCCCGCTGCTGCCTCGCTCTGCATCACCCCCCAGCCCGGTACGGGGATTGAGCCCACGCTGCTGCCTCGCTCTGCATCACCCCCCAGCCCCCCAGCCCGGTACAGGGACTGAACCCACGCTGCTGCCTCGCTCTGCATCACCCCCCAGCCCGGTACGGGGATTGAACCCACGCTGCTGCCTCGCTCTGCATCACCCCCCAGCCCCCCAGCCCGGTACCGGGACTGAACCCACGCTGCTGCCTCGCTCTGCATCAACCCCCAGCCCCCCAGCCCGGTACGGGGACTGAACCCACGCTGCTGCCTCGCTCTGCATCAACCCCCAGCCCCCCAGCCCGGTACGGGGACTGAACCCACGCTGCTGCCTCGCTCTGCATCACCCCCCAGCCCGGTACGGGGACTGAACCCACGCTGCTGCCTCGCTCTGCATCACCCCCCAGCCCGGTACGGGGACTGAACCCACGCTGCTTCCTCGCTCTGCATCACCACCCAGCCCGGTACGGGGACTGAACCCACGCTGCTGCCTCGCTCTGCATCACCCCCCAGCCCCCCAGGCCGGTACGGGGACTGAACCCACGCTGCTGCCTCGCTCTGCATCACCCCCCAGCCCGGTACGGGGACTGAACCCACGCTGCTGCCTCGCTCTGCATCACCCCCCAGCCCCCCAGCCCGGTACGGGGACTGAACCCACGCTGCTGCCTCACTCTGCATCACCCCCCATCCCGGTACGGGGATTGAACCCACGCTGCTACCTCGCTCTGCATCACCCCCCAGCCCCCCAGGCCGGTACGGGGACTGAACCCACGCTGCTGCCTCGCTCTGCATCACCCCCCAGCCCGGTACGGGGATTGAACCCACGCTGCTGCCTCGCTCTGCATCACCCCCCAGCCCGGTACGGGGATTGAACCCACGCTGCTGCCTCGCTCTGCATCACCCCCCAGCCCGGTACGGGGATTGAACCCACGCTGCTGCCTCGCTCTGCATCGCCCCCCAGCCCGGTACGGGGACAGAACCCACGCTGCTGCCTCGTTCTGCATCACCCCCCAGCCCGGTACGGGGATTGAACCTACGCTGCTGCCTCGCTCTGCATCACCCCCCAGCCTGGTACGGGGACTGAACCCACGCTGCTGCCTCGCTCTGCATCACCCCCCAGCCCCCAGCCCGGTACGGGGACTGAACCCACGCTGCTGCCTCGCTCTGCATCACCACCCAGCCCGGTACGGGGACTGAACCCACGCTGCTGCCTCGCTCTGCATCACCCCCCAGCCCCCCCAGCCTGGTACGGGGATTGAACCCACGCTGCTGCCTCGCTCTGCATCAACCCCCAGCCACCCAGCCCGGTACGGGGATTGAACCTACGCTGCTGCCTCGTTCTGCATCACCCCCCAGCCGGGTACGGGGATTGAACCCACGCTGCTGCCTCGTTCTGCATCACCCCCCAGCCGGGTACGGGGATTGAACCCACGCTGCTGCCTCGCTCTGCATCACCCCCCAGCCCCCCAGCCCGGTGCGGGGACTGAACCCACGCTGCTGCCTCGCTCTGCATCACCCCCCAGCCCCCAACCCGGTACAGGGACTGAACCCACGCTGCTGCCTCACTCTGCATCACCCCCCAGCCCCCCAGCCCGGTACGGGGACTGAACCCACGCTGCTGCCTCGCTCTGCATCACCCCCCAGCCCGGTACGGGGATTGAACCCACGCTGCTGCCTCGCTCTGCATCACCCCCCAGCCCGGTACGGGGATTGAACCCACGCTGCTGCCTCGCTCTGCATCACCCCCCAGCCCGGTACGGGGACTGAACCCACGCTGCTGCCTCGCTCTGCATCACCCCCCAGCCCGGTACGGGGACTGAACCCACGCTGCTGCCTCGCTCTGCATCACCCCCCAGCCCCCCAGCCCGGTACGGGGATTGAACCCACGCTGCTGCCTCGCTCTGCATCACCCCCCCAGCCCGGTACGGGGACTGAACCCACGCTGCTGCCTCGCTCTGCATTACCCCCCAGCCCGGTACGGGGACTGAACCCACGCTGCTGCCTCGCTCTGCATCACCACCCAGCCCGTTACGGGGACTGAACCCACGCTGCTGCCTCGCTCTGCATCACCCCCCAGCCCGGTACGGGGACTGAACCCACGCTGCTGCCTCGCTCTGCATCAGCCCCCAGCCCCCCAGCCCGTTACGGGGATTGAACCCACGCTGCTGCCTCGCTCTGCATCACCCCCCCAGCCCGGTACTGGGATTGAACCCACGCTGCTGCCTCGCTCTGTATCACCACCCAGCCCCCCCAGCCCCCCAGCCCAGTACGGGGATTGAACCCACGCTGCTGCCTCGCTCTGCATCACCACCCAGCCCGGTACGGGGACTGAACCCACGCTGCTGCCTAGCTCTGCATCACCCCCCAGCCCCCAGCCCGGTACGGGGACTGAACCCACGCTGCTGCCTAGCTCTGCATCACCCCCCAGCCCGGTACGGGGACTGAACCCACGCTGCTGCCACGCTCTGCATCACCCCCCAGCCCGGTACGGGGACTGAACCCACGCTGCTGCCTCGCTCTGCATCACCACCCAGCCCGGTACGGGGACTGAACCCACGCTGCTGCCTCGCTCTGCATCACCACCCAGCCCCCCCAGCCCGGTACGGGGATTGAACCCACGCTGCTGCCTCGCTTTGCATCACCCCCCAGCCCCCAGCCCGGTACAGGGACTGAACCCACGCTGCTGCCACGCTCTGCATCACCCCCCAGCCCGGAACGGGGATTGAACCCACGCTGCTGCCTCGCTCTGCATCGCTCCCCAGCCCGGTACGGGGATTGAACCAACGCTGCTGCCTCGCTCTGCATCACCACCCAGCCCGGTACGGGGACTGAACCCACGCTGCTCTCTCGCTCTGCATCACCCCCCAGCCCCCCAGCCCGGTACGGGGATTGAACCCACGCTGCTGCCTCGCTCTGCATCACCCCCCAGCCCCCCAGCCCGGTACGGGGATTGAACCCACGCTGCTGCCTCGCTCTGCATCACCCCCCAGCCTGGTACGGGGATTGAACCCACGCTGCTGCCTCGCTCTGCATCACCACCCAGCCCGGTACGGGGACTGAACCCACGCTCTGCCTCGCTCTGCATCACCCCCCAGCCCCCAGCCCGGTACGGGGACTGAACCCACGCTGCTGCCTCGCTCTGCATCACCCCCCAGCCCGGTACGGGGACTGAACCCACGCTGCTGCCTCGCTCTGCATCACCCCCCAGCCCGGTACGGGGACTGAACCCACGCTGCTGCCCTCGCTCTGCATCACCACCCAGCCCCCCAGCCCGGTACGGGGACTGAACCCACGCTGCTGCCTCGCTCTGCATCACGCCCCAGCCCGGTACGGGGATTGAACCCACGCTGCTGCCTCGCTCTGCATCACCCCCCAGTCCCCCAGCCCGGTACGGGGACTGAACCCACGCTGCTGCCTCGCTCTGCATCACCCCCCAGTCCCCCAGCCCGGTACGGGATTGAACCCACGCTGCTGCCTCGCTCTGCATCACCCCCCCAGCCCGGTACGGGGACTGAACCCACGCTGCTGCCTCGCTCTGCATCACCCCCCAGCCCCCCAGCCCGGTACGGGGACTGAACCCACGCTGCTGCCTCGCTCTGCATCACCCCCCAGCCCGGTACGGGGATTGAACCCACGCTGCTGCCTCGCTCTGTATCACCCCCCAGCCCGGTACAGGGACTGAACCCACGCTGCTGCCTCGCTCTGCATCACGCCCCAGCCCCCCAGCCCGGTACGGGGATTGAACCCACGCTGCTGCCTCGCTCTGCATCACCCCCCAGCCCGGTACGGGGACTGAACCCACGCTGCTGCCTCGCTCTGCATCACCCCCCAGCCCCCCAGCCCGGTACGGGGATTGTACCCACGCTGCTGCCTCGCTCTGCATCACCCCCCAGCCCGGTACGGGGACTGAACCCACGCTGCTGCCTCGCTCTGCATCACCCCCCAGCCCGGTACGGGGACTGAACCCACGCTGCTGCCTTGCTCTGCATCACCCCCCAGCCCGGTACGGGGACTGAACCCACGCTGCTGCCTCGCTCTGCATCACCCCCCAGCCCCCAGCCCGGTACGGGGACTGAACCCACGCTGCTGCCTCGCTCTGCATCACCACCCAGCCCGGTACGGGGACTGAACCCACGCTGCTGCCTCGCTCTGCATCACCACCCAGCCCGGTACGGGGACTGAACCCACGCTGCTGCCTCGCTCTGTATCACCTCCCAGCCCGGTACGGGGACTGAACCCACGCTGCTGCCTCGCTCTGCATCACCCCCCAGGCCCCCAGCCCGGTACGGGGACTGAACCCACGCTGCTGCCTCGCTCTGTATCACCCCCCAGCCCTGTACGGGGATTGAACCCACGCTGCAGCCTCGCTCTGCATCACCACCCAGCCCGGTACGGGGACTGAACCCACGCTGCTGCCTCGCTCTGCATCACCCCCCAGCCCGGTACGGGGACTGAACCCACGCTGCTGCCTCGCTCTGCATCACCCCCCAGCCCCCAGCCCGGTACGGGGACTGAACCCACGCTGCTGCCTCGCTCTGTATCACCACCCAGCCCGGTACGGGGACTGAACACACGCTGCTGCCTCGCTCTGTATCACCCCCCAGCCCGGTACGGGGACTGAACCCACGCTGCTGCCTCGCTCTGCATCACCCCCCAGCCCGGTACGGGGACTGAACCCACTCTGCTGCCTCGCTCTGCATCACCCCCCAGCCCGGGACGGGGACTGAACCCACTCTGCTGCCTCGCTCTGCATCACCCCCCAGCCCGGTACGGGGACTGAACCCACGCTGCTGCCTCGCTCTGCATCACCCCCCAGCCCCCAGCCCGGTACGGGGACTGAACCCACGCTGCTGCCTCGCTCTGCATCACCCCCCAGCCCGGTACGGGGACTGAACCCACTCTGCTGCCTCGCTCTGCATCACCCCCCAGCCCGGTACGGGGACTGAACCCACTCTGCTGCCTCGCTCTGCATCAACCCCCAGACACCCAGCCCGGTACGGGGACTGAACCCACGCTGCTGCCTCGCTCTGTATCACCCCCCAGCCCGGTACGGGGACTGAACCCACGCTGCTGCCTCGCTCTGTATCACCCCCCAGCCCGGTACGGGGATTGAACCCACGCTGCTGCCTCGCTCTGCATCATCCCCCAGCCCCCCAGCCCGGTACGGGGATTGAACCCACGCTGCTGCCTCGCTCTGCATCACCCCCCAGCCCCCCAGCCCGGTATGGGGACTGAACCCACGCTGCTGCCTCGCTCTGCATCACCCCCCAGCCTGGTACGGGGACTGAACCCACGCTGCTGCCTCGCTCTGCATCACCCCCCAGTCCCCCAGCCCGGTACGGGATTGAACCCACGCTGCTGCCTCGCTCTGCATTACCCCCCAGCCTGGTACGGGGACTGAACCCACGCTGCTGCCTCGCTCTGCATCACCCCCCAGTCCCCCAGCCCGGTACGGGACTGAACCCACGCTGCTGCCTCGCTCTGCATCACCCCCCCAGCCCGGTACGGGGATTGACCCCACGCTGCTGCCTCGCTCTGTATCACCCCCCAGCCCGGTACGGGGATTGAACCCACGCTGCTGCCTCGCTCTGCATCACGCCGCAGCCCGGTACGGGGATTGAATCCACGCTGCTGCCTCGCTCTGCATCACCCCCCAGCCCCCCAGCCCGGTACGGGGATTGAACCCACGCTGCTGCCTCGCTCTGCATCACCCCCCATCCCCCCAGCCCGGTACGGGGACTGAAACCACGCTGCTGCCTCGCTCTGCATCACCCCCCAGCCCCCCAGCCCGGTACGGGGACTGAACCCACGCTGCTGCCTCGCTCTGCATCACCCCCCAGCCCGGTACGGGGACTGAACCCACGCTGCTGCCTCGCTCTGCATCACCCCCCAGCCCCCCAGCCCGGTACGGGGACTGAACCCACGCTGCTGCCTCGCTCTGCATCACCCCCCAGCCCGGTACGGGGATTGAACCAACGCTGCTGCCTCGCTCTGCATCACTCCCCAGCCCCCCAGCCCGGTACGGGGATTGAACCCACGCTGCTGCCTCGCTCTGCATCACCCCCCAGCCCGGTACGGGGACTGAACCCACGCTGCTGCCTCGCTCTGCATCACCACCCAGCCCGGTACGGGGACTGAACCCACGCTGCTGCCTCGCTCTGCATCACCCCCCAGCCCCCCTGCCCGGTACGGGGACTGAACCCACGCTGCTGCCTCGCTCTGCATCACCCCCCCAGCCCCCCAGCCCGGTACGGGGACTGAACCCCCGCTGCTGCCTCGCTCTGCATCACCCCCCAGCCCGGTACGGGGACTGAACCCACGCTGCTGCCTCGCTCTGCATCACCCCCCCAGCCCGGTACGGGGACTGAACCCACGCTGCTTGGCTCACTCTGCATCACCCCCCAGACCCCAGCCCGGTACGGGGATTGAACCCACGCTGCTGCCTCGCTCTGCATCACCCCCCAGCCCCTAGCCGGTACGGGGATTGAACCCACGCTACTGCCTCGCTCTGCATCACCCCCCAGCCCGGTACGGGGACTGAACCCACGCTGCTGCCTCGCTCTGCATCACCACCCAGCCCGGTACGGGGACTGAACCCACGCTGCTGGGCTCACTCTGCATCACCCCCCAGCCCCCCAGCCCGGTATGGGGACTGAACCCACGCTGCTGCCTCGCTCTGCATCACCACCCAGCCCGGTACGGGGACTGAACCCACGCTGCTGGGCTCACTCTGCATCACCCCGCAGCCCCCCAGCCCGGTATGGGGACTGAACCCACGCTACTGCCTCGCTCTGCATCACCCCCCAGCCCGGTACGGGGACTGAACCCACGCTGCTGCCTCGCTCTGCATCACCACCCAGCCCGGTACGGGGACTGAACCCACGCTGCTGGGCTCACTCTGCATCACCCCCCAACCCCCAGCCCGGTACGGGGATTGAACCCACGCTGCTGCCTCGCTCTGCATCACCCCCCAGCCCCTAGCCGGTACGGGGATTGAACCCACGCTACTGCCTCGCTCTGCATCACCCCCCAGCTCGGTACGGGGACTGAACCCACGCTGCTGCCTCGCTCTGCATCACCACCCAGCCCGGTACGGGGACTGAACCCACGCTGCTGGGCTCACTCTGCATCACCCCCCAGCCCCCCAGCCCGGTACGGGGACTGAACCCACGCTGCTGCCTCGCTCTGCATCACCACCCAGCCCCCAGCCCGGTACGGGGACTGAACCCACGCTGCTGCCTCGCTCTGCATCACCCCCCAGCCCGGTACGGGGACTGAACCCACGCTGCTGCCTCGCTCTGTATCACCCCCCAGCCCGGTGCGGGGACTGAACCCACGCTGCTGCCTCGCTCTGTATCACCCCCCAGCCCGGTACGGGGACTGAACCCACGCTGCTGCCTCGCTCTGCATCACCCCCCCAGCCCATTACGGGGACTGAACCCACGCTGCTGCCTCGCTCTGCATCACCCCCCAGCCCACAGCCCGGTACGGGGACTGAACCCACGCTGCTGCCTCGCTCTGCATCACCCCCCAGCCCGGAACGGGGATTGAACCCACGCTGCTGCCTCGCTCTGCATCACCCCCCAGCCGGGTACGGGGATTGAACCCACGCTGCTGCCTCGCTCTGCATCACCCCCCAGCCCACAGCCCAGTACGGGGACTGAACCCACGCTGCTGCCTCGCTCTGCATCACCCCCCAGCCCCCCAGCCCGGTGCGGGGACTGATTCCACGCTGCTGCCTCGCTCTGTATCACCCCCCAGCCCGTTACGGGGACTGAACCCACGCTGCTGCCTCGCTCTGCATCACCCCCCCAGCCCAGTACGGGGACTGAACCCACGCTGCTGCCTCGCTCTGCATCACCCCCCAGCCCAGTACGGGGACTGAACCCACGCTGCTGCCTCGCTCTGCATCACCCCCCCAGCCCAGTACGGGGACTGAACCCACGCTGCTGCCTCGCTCTGTATCACCCCCCAGCCCGTTACGGGGACTGAACCCACGCTGCTGCCTCGCTCTGCATCACCCCCCCAGCCCAGTACGGGGACTGAACCCACGCTGCTGCCTCGCTCTGCATCACCCCCCCAGCCCGGTACGGGGACTGAACCCACGCTGCTGCCTTGCTCTGCATCACCCCCCAGCCCGGTACGGGGACTGAACCCACGCTGCTGCCTCGCTCTGCATCACCCCCCAGCCCGGTACGGGGATTGAACCCACGCTGCTGCCTCGCTCTGCATCACTAACCAGCCCGGTACGGGGACTGAACCCACGCTGCTGCCTTGCTCTGCATCACCCCCCCAGCCCGGTACGGGGACTGAACCCACGCTGCTGCCTCGCTCTGCATCACCCACCAGCCCCCCAGCCCGGTACGGGGACTGAACCCACGCTGCTGCCTCGCTCTGCATCACCCCCCAGCCCCCCAGCCCGGTACGGGGACTGAACCCACGCTGCTGCCTCGCTCTGCATCACCCCCCAGCCCGGTACGGGGATTGAACCCACGCTGCTGCCTCGCTCTGCATCACCACCCATCCCGGTACGGGGACTGAACCCACGCTGCTGCCTCGCTCTGCATCACCTCCCAGCCCCCAGCCCGGTACGGGGACTGAACCCACGCTGCTGCCTCGCTCTGCATCACCCCCCAGCCATCCAGCCCGGTACGGGGACTGAACCCACGCTGCTGCCTCGCTCTGCATCACCCCCCAGCCCCCCAGCCCGGTACGGGGACTGAACCCACGCTGCTGCCTCGCTCTGCATCACCCCCCAGCCCCCCAGCCCGGTACGGGGACTGAACCCACGCTGCTGCCTCGCTCTGCATCACCCCTCAGCCCCCCAGCCCGGTACGGGGATTGAACCCACGCTGCTGCCTCGCTCTGCATCACCCCCCAGCCCGGTACGGGGACTGAACCCACGCTGATGCCTCGCTCTGCATCACCCCCCAGCCCGCTACGTGGATTGAACCCAACTGCTGCCTCCCTCTGCATCACCCCCCAGCCCCCCAGCTCGGTACGGGGACTCAACCCACGCTGCTGCCTCGCTCTGCATCACCCCCCAGCCCCCAGCCCGGTACGGGGATTGAACCCACGCTGCTGCCTCGCTCTGCATCACTCCCCAGCCCGGTACGGGGACTGAACACACGGTGCTGCCTCGCTCTGCATCACCCCCCAGCCCCCCAGCCCGGTACGGGGACTGAACCCACGCTGCTGCCTCGCTCTGCATCACCCCCCAGCCCGGTACGGGGATTGAACCCACGCTGCTGCCTCGCTCTGCATCACCCCCCCAGCCCGGTACGGGGACTGAACCCACGCTGCTGCCTCGCTCTGCATCACCCCCCAGCCCCCAGCCCGGTACGGGGATTGAACCCACGCTGCTGCCTCGCTCTGCATCACCCCCCCAGCCCGGTACGGGGACTGAACCCACGCTGCTGCCTCGCTCTGCATCACCCCCCAGCCCCCAGCCCGGTACGGGGACAGAACCCACGCTGCTGCCTCGCTCTGCATCACCCCCCCAGCCCGGTACGGGGACTGAACCCACGCTGCTGCCTCGCTCTGCATCACCCCCCAGCCCCCAGCCCGGTACGGGGACAGAACCCACGCTGCTGCCTCGCTCTGCATCACCCCCCAGCCCGGTACGGGGACAGAACCCACGCTGCTGCCTCGCTCTGCATCACTAACCAGCCCCCCAGCCCGGTGCAGGGACTGAACCCACGCTGCTGCCTCGCTCTGCATCACCCCCCAGCCCCCCAGCCCGGTACGGGAATTCAACCCACGCTGCTGCCTTGCTCTGCATCACCCCCCAGCCCCCAGCCCGGTACGGGGACAGAACCCACGCTGCTGCCTCGCTCTGCATCGCCCCCCCGCCCGGTACGGGGACTGAACCCACGCTGCTGCCTCGCTCTGCATCACCACCCAGCCCGGTATGGGGATTGAACCCACGCTGCTGCCTCGCTCTGCATCACCCCCCAGCCCGGTACGGGGATTGAACCCACGCTGCTGCCTCGCTCTGCATCACCCCCCAGCCCCCCAGCCCGGTACGGGGACTGAACCCACGCTGCTGCCTCGCTCTGCATCACCCCCCAGCCCGGTACGGGGACTGAACCCACGCTGCTGCCTCGCTCTGCATCACCCCCCAGCCCGGTACGGGGACTGAACCCACGCTGCTGCCTCGCTCTGCATCACCCCCCAGCCCGGTACGGGGATTGAACCCACGCTGCTGCCTCGCACTGCTTCACCACCCAGCCCGGTACGGGGACTGAACCCACGCTGCTGCCTCGCTCTGCATCATCCCCCCAGCCCGGTACGTGGACTGAACCAACGCTGCTGCCTCGCTCTGCATCACCCCCAGCCCCCCAGCCCGGTACGGGGATTGAACCCACGCTGCTGCCTCGCTCTGCATCACCCCCCCAGCCCCCCAGCCCGGTACGGGGACTGAACCCACGCTGCTGCCCCGCTCTGCATCACCACCCAGCCCGGTACGGGGACTGAACCCACGCTGCTGCCTCGCTCTGCATCACCCCCCCAGCCCCCAGCCCGGTACGGGGACTGAACCCATGCTGCTGCCTCTCTCTGCATCAACCCTCAGCCCGGTACGGGGACTGAACCCACGCTGCTGCCTCGCTCTGCATCACCCCCCAGCCCCCCAGCCCGGTACGGGAATTGAACCCACGCTGCTGCCTCGCTCTGCATCACCCCCCCAGCCCGGTACGGGGACTGAACCCACGCTGCTGCCTCGCTCTGCATCACCACCCAGCCCGGTACGGGGACTGAACCCACGCTGCTGCCTCGCTCTGCATCACCCCCCAGCCCCCCAGCCCGGTACGGGGACTGAACGCACGCTGCTGCCTCTCTCTGCATCACCCCCCAGCCGGGTACGGGGACTGAACGCACGCTGCTGCCTCGCTCTGCATCACCCCCCAGCCCGGTACGGGGACTGAACCCACGCTGCTGCCTCGCTCTGCATCACCCCCCAGCCCCCCAGCCCGGTACGGGGACTGAACCCACGCTGCTGCCTCGCTCTGCATCACCCCCCAGCCCCCCAGCCCGGTACGGGGACTGAACCCACGCTGCTGCCTCGCTCTGCATCACCACCCAGCCCGGTACGGGGACTGAACCCACGCTGCTGCCTCGCTCTGCATCGCCCCCCAGCCCGGTACGGGGACTGAACCCACGCTGCTGCCTCGCTCTGCATCACCCCCCAGCCCGGTACGGGGATTGAACCCACGCTGCTGCCTCGCTCTGCATCACCCCCCAGCCCGGTACGGGGACTGAACCCACGCTGCTGCCTCGCTCTGCATCACCCCCCAGCCCGGTACGGGGACTGAACCCACGCTGCTGCCTCGCTCTGCATCACCCCCCAGCCCGGTACGGGGATTGAACCCACGCTGCTGCCTCGCACTGCTTCACCACCCAGCCCGGTACGGGGACTGAACCCACGCTGCTGCCTCGCTCTGCATCATCCCCCCAGCCCGGTACGGGGATTGAACCCACGCTGCTGCCTCGCACTGCTTCACCACCCAGCCCGGTACGTGGACTGAACCAACGCTGCTGCCTCGCTCTGCATCACCCCCAGCCCCCCAGCCCGGTACGGGGATTGAACCCACGCTGCTGCCTCGCTCTGCATCACCCCCCAGCCCCCCAGCCCGGTACGGGGACTGAACCCACGCTGCTGCCTCGCTCTGCATCACCCCCCAGCCCGGTACGGGGATTGAACCCACGCTGCTGCCTCGCTCTGCATCACCCCCCAGCCCCCCAGCCCGGTATGGGGACTGAACCCACGCTGCTGCCTCGCTCTGCATCACCCCCCAGCCCCCCAGCCAGGTACGGGGACTGAACCCACGCTGCTGCCTCGCTCTGCATCAACCCCCAGCCCGGTACGGGGCCTGAACCCACGCTGCTGCCTCGCTCTGCATCACCCCCCAGCCCGGTACGGGGATTGAACCCACGCTGCTGCCTCGCTCTGCATCACCCCCCAGCCCCCAGCCCGGTACGGGGACTGAACCCACGCTGCTGCCTCGCTCTGCATCACCCCCCAGCCCCCCAGCCCGGTACGGAGATTGAACCCACGCTGCTGCCTCGCTCTGCATCACCCCCCAGCCCGGTACGGGGACTGAACCCACGCTGCTGCCTCGCTCTGCATCACCCCCCAGCCCGGTACGGGGACTGCACCCACGCTGCTGCCTCGCTCTGCATCACCCCCCAGCCCCCCAGCCCGGTACGGGGTTTGAACCCACGCTGCTGCCTCGCTCTGCATCACCCCCCAGCCCCCCAGCCCGGTACGGGGATTGAACCCACGCTGCTGCCTCGCTCTGCATCACCCCCCAGCCCGGTACGGGGACTGAACCCACGCTGCTGCCTCGCTCTGCATCACCCCCCCAGCCCCCAGCCCGGTACGGGGACTGAACGCACGCTGCTGCCTCTCTCTGCATCAACCCCCAGCCCGGTACGGGGACTGAACCCACGCTGCTGCCTCGCTCTGCATCACCCCCCAGCCCCCCAGCCCGGTACGGGGACTGAACCCACGCTGCTGCCTCGCTCTGCATCACCCCCCAGCCCGGTACGGGGATTGAACCCACGCTGCTGCCTCGCTCTGCATCACCCCCCAGCCTCCCAGCCCGGTACGGGGACTGAACCCACGCTGCTGCCTCGCTCTGCATCAACCCCCAGCCCGGTACGGGGATTGAACCCACGCTGCTGCCTCGCTCTGCATCACCCCCCAGCCCCCCAGCCCGGTACGGGGACTGAACCCACGCTGCTGCCTCGCTCTGCATCACCCCCCAGCCCCCCAGCCCGGTACGGGGACTGAACCCACGCTGCTGCCTCGCTCTGCATCACCCCCCAGCCCCCAGCCCGGAACGGGGATTGAACCCACGCTGCTGCCTCGCTCTGCATCACCCCCCAGCCCGGTACGAGGATTGAACCCACGCTGCTGCCTCGCTCTGCATCACCCCCCAGCCCGGTACGGGGATTGAACCCACGCTGCTGCCTCGCTCTGCATCACCCCCCAGCCCGGTACGAGGATTGAACCCACGCTGCTGCCTCGCTCTGCATCACCCCCCAGCCCCCAGCCCGGAACGGGGATTGAACCCACGCTGCTGCCTCGCTCTGCATCACCCCCCAGCCCGGTACGGGGAATGAACCCACGCTGCTGCCTCGCACTGCATCACCACCCAGCCCGGTACGGGGATTGTACCCACGCTGCTGCCTCGCTCTGCATCACCCCCCAGCCCGGTACGGGGACTGAACCCACGCTGCTGCCTCGCTCTGCATCACCCCCCAGCCCCCAGCCCGGTATGGGGACTGAACCCACGCTGCTGCCTCGCTCTGCATCACCACCCAGCCCGGTACGGGGATTGAACCCACGCTGCTGCCTCGCTCTGCATCACCCCCCAGCCCGGTACGGGGACTGAACCCACGCTGCTGCCTCGCTCTGCATCACCTCCCAGCCCCCCCAGCCCGGTACGGGGACTGAACCCACGCTGCTGCCTCGCTCTGCATCACCCCCCAGCCCGGTACAGGGACTGAACCCACGCTGCTGCCTCACTCTGCATCACCCCCCAGCCCGGTACGGGGATTGAACCCACGCTGCTGCCTCGCTCTGCATCACCCCCCAGCCTGGTACGGGGACTGAACCCACGCTGCTGCCTCGCTCTGCATCACCCCCCCAGCCCGGTACGGGGACTGAACCCACGCTGCTGCCTCGCTCTGCATCACCACCCAGCCCCCCAGCCTGGTACGGGGATTGAACCCACGCTGCTGCCTCGCTCTGCATCACCACCCAGCCCCCCAGCCTGGTACGGGGATTGAACCCACGCTGCTGCCTCGCTCTGCATCACCCCCCAGCCCGGTACGGGGACTGAACCCACGCTGCTGCCTCGCTCTGCATCACCCCCCAGCCCGGTACGGGGACTGAACCCACGCTGCTGCCTCGCTCTGCATCACCCCCCAGCCCCCCAGCTCGGTACGGGGACTGAACCCACGCTGCTGCCTCGCTCTGCATCACCCCCCAGCCCCCAGCCCGGTACGGGGATTGAACCCACGCTGCTGCCTCGCTCTGCATCACCCCCCAGCCCCCCAGCCCGGTACGGGGACTGAACCCACGCTGCTGCCTCGCTCTGCATCACCCCCCAGCCCCCCAGCCCGGTACGGGGACTGAACCCACACTGCTGCCTCGCTCTGCATCACCCCCCAGCCCGGTACGGGGACTGAACCCACGCTGCTGCCTCGCTCTGCATCACCACCCAGCCCGGTACGGGGACTGAACCCACGCTGCTGCCTCGCTCTGCATCACCCCCCAGCCCGGTACGGGGACTGAACCCACGCTGCTGCCTCGCTCTGCATCACCCCCCAGCCCCCCAGCCCGGTACGGGGACTGAACCCACGCTGCTGCCTCGCTCTGCATCACCCCCCAGCCCGGTACGGGGATTGAACCCACGCTGCTGCCTCGCTCTGCATCACCCCCAGCCCCCCAGCCCGGTACGGGGACTGAACCCACGCTGCTGCCTCGCTCTGCATCAACCCCCAGCCCGGTACGGGGCCTGAACCCACGCTGCTGCCTCGCTCTGCTTCACCCCCCAGCCCCCCAGCCCGGTACGGGGACTGAACCCACGCTGCTGCCTCGCTCTGCATCACCCCCCAGCCCCCCAGCCCGGTACGGGGACTGAACCCACGCTGCTGCCTCGCTCTGCATCACCCCCCAGCCCCCAGCCGGGAACGGGGATTGAACCCACGCTGTTGCCTCGCTCTGCATCACCCCCCAGCCCGGTACGGGGATTGAACCCACGCTGCTGCCTCGCTCTGCATCACCCCCCAGCCCGGTACGGGGATTGAACCCACGCTGCTGCCGCGCTCTGCATCACCCCCCAGCACCCAGCCCGGAACGGGGATTGAACCCACGCTGCTGCCTCGCTCTGCATCACCCCCCAGCCCGGTACGGGGATTGAACCCACGCTGCTGCCTCGCACTGCATGACCACCCAGCCCGGTACGGGGATTGAACCCACGCTGCTGCCTCGCTCTGCATCACCCCCCAGCCCGGTACGGGGACTAAACCCACGCTGCTGCCTCGCTCTGCATCACCCCCCAGCCCGGTACGGGGATTGAACCCACGCTGCTGCCTCGCTCTGCATCACCCCCCAGCCCGGTACGGGGACTGAACCCACGCTGCTGCCTCGCTCTGCATCACCACCCAGCCCGGTACGGGGATTGAACCCACGCTGCTGCCTCGCTCTGCATCACCCCCCAGCCCCCCCAGCCCGGTACGGGGACTGAACCCACGCTGCTGCCTCGCTCTGCATTACCCCCCAGCCCAGTACAGGGACTGAACCCACGCTGCTGCCTCGCTCTGCATCACCCTCCAGCCCGGTACGGGGATTGAACCCACGCTGGTGCCTCGCTCTGCATCACCCCCCAGCCCGGTACGGGGACTGAACCCACGCTGCTCTCTCGCTCTGCATCACCCCCCCAGCCCCCAGCCCGGTACGGGGACTGAACCCACGCTGCTCTCTCGCTCTGCATCACCCCCCAGCCCCCCAGCCCGGTACGGGGATTGAACCCACGCTGCTGCCTCGCTCTGCATCACCCCCCAGCCCCCAGCCCGGTACGGGGACTGAACCCACGCTGCTGCCTCGCTCTGCATCACCCCCCAGCCTGGTACGGGGATTGAACCCACGCTGCTGCCTCGCTCTGCATCACCCCCCAGCCCCCAGCCCGGTACGGGGATTGAACCCACGCTGCTGCCTCGCTCTGCATCACCCCCCAGCCCCCTACCCGGTACGGGGATTGAACCCACGCTGCTGCCTCGCTCTGCATCACCCCCCAGCCCCCCAGCCCGGTACGGGGATTGAACCCACGCTGCTGCCTCGCTCTGCATCACCCCCCAGCCCCCAGCCCGGTACGGGGACTGAACCCACGCTGCTGCCTCGCTCTGCATCACCCCCCAGCCTGGTACGGGGATTGAACCCACGCTGCTGCCTCGCTCTGCATCACCACCCAGCCCGGTACGGGGACTGAACCCACGCTCTGCCTCGCTCTGCATCACCCCCCAGCCCCCAGCCCGGTACGGGGACTGAACCCACGCTGCTGCCTCGCTCTGCATCACCCCCCAGCCCGGTACGGGGACTGAACCCACGCTGCTGCCTCGCTCTGCATCACCCCCCAGCCCGGTACGGGGACTGAACCCACGCTGCTGCCCTCGCTCTGCATCACCACCCAGCCCGGTACGGGGACTGAACCCACGCTGCTGCCTCGCTCTGCATCACCCCCCAGCCCCCCAGCCTGGTACGGGGACTGAACCCACGCTGCTGCCTCGCTCTGCATCACCCCCCAGTCCCCCAGCCCGGTACGGGATTGAACCCACGCTGCTGCCTCGCTCTGCATCACCCCCCCAGCCCGGTACGGGGACTGAACCCACGCTGCTGCCTCGCTCTGCATCACCACCCAGCCCGGTACGGGGACTGAACCCACGCTGCTGCCTCGCTCTGCATCACCCCCCAGCCCGGTACGGGGATTGAACCCACGCTGCTGCCTCGCTCTGTATCACCCCCCAGCCCCCTAGCCCGGTACGGGGATTGAACCCACGCTGTTGCCTCGCTCTGCATCACCCCCCAGCCCCCTAGCCCGGTACGGGGATTGAACCCACGCTGCTGCCTCGCTCTGCATCACCCCCCAGCCCCCCAGCCCGGTACGGGGACTGAACCCACGCTGCTGCCTCGCTCTGCATCACCCCCCAGCCCCCCAGCCCGGTACGGGGATTGAACCCACGCTGCTGCCTCGCTCTGCATCACCCCCCAGCCCGGTACGGGGACTGAACCCACGCTGCTGCCTCGCTATGCATCGCCCCCCAGCCCGGTACGGGGACTGAACCCCCGCTGCTGCCTCGCTCTGCATCACCACCCAGCCCGGTATGGGGACTGAACCCACGCTGCTGCCTCGCTCTGCATCACCACCCAGCCCGGTACGGGGACTGAACCCACGCTGCTGCCTCGCTCTGCATCACCCCCCAGCCCCCCAGCCCGGTACGGGGACTGAACCCACGCTGCTGCCTCGCTCTGCATCACCCCCCAGCCCGGTACGGGGATTGAACCCACGCTGCTGCCTCGCTCTGCATCACCCCCCAGCCCCCCAGCCCGGTACGGGGATTGTACCCACGCTGCTGCCTCGCTCTGCATCACCCCCCAGGCCCCCAGCCCGGTACGGGGACTGAACCCACGCTGCTGCCTCGCTCTGCATCACCACCCAGCCCGGTACGGGGACTGAACCCACGCTGCTGCCTCGCTCTGCATCACCCCCCAGCCCCCCAGCCCGGTACGGGGACTGAACCCACGCTGCTGCCTCGCTCTGCATCACCCCCCAGCCCGGTACGGGGATTGAACCCACGCTGCTGCCTCGCTCTGCATCACCCCCCAGCCCCCCAGCCCGGTACGGGGATTGTACCCACGCTGCTGCCTCGCTCTGCATCACCCCCCAGGCCCCCAGCCCGGTACGGGGACTGAACCCACGCTGCTGCCTCGCTCTGCATCACCCCCCAGCCCGGTACGGGGACTGAACCCACGCTGCTGCCTCGCTCTGCATCACCCCCCCAGCCCGGTACGGGGACTGAACCCACGCTGCTGCCTCGCTCTGCATCACCACCCAGCCCGGTACGGGGACTGAACCCACGCTGCTGCCTCGCTCTGCATCACCCCCCAGCCCCCAGCCCGGTACGGGGACTGAACCCACGCTGCTGCCTCGCTCTGCATCACCACCCAGCCCGGTACGGGGACTGAACCCACGCTGCTGCCTCGCTCTGCATCACCCCCCAGCCCCCAGCCCGGTACGGGGACTGAACCCACGCTGCTGCCTCGCTCTGCATCACCCCCCAGCCCGGTACGGGGACTGAACCCACGCTGCTGCCTCGCTCTGTATCACCCCCCAGCCCGGTACGGGGACTGAACCCACGCTGCTGCCTCGCTCTGCATCACCCCCCAGGCCCCCAGCCCGGTACGGGGACTGAACCCACGCTGCTGCCTCGCTCTGTATCACCCCCCAGCCCGGTACGGGGATTGAACCCACGCTGCAGCCTCGCTCTGCATCACCACCCAGCCCGGTACGGGGACTGAACCCACGCTGCTGCCTCGCTCTGCATCACCCCCCAGCCCGGTACGGGGACTGAACCCACGCTGCTGCCTCGCTCTGCATCAACCCCCAGACACCCAGCCCGGTACGGGGACTGAACCCACGCTGCTGCCTCGCTCTGCATCACCCCCCAGCCCCCCAGCCCGGTACGGGACAGAACCCACGCTGCTGCCTCGCTCTGTATCACCCCCCAGCCCGGTACGGGGACTGAACCCACGCTGCTGCCTCGCTCTGTATCACCCCCCAGCCCGGTACGGGGATTGGACCCACGCTGCTGCCTCGCTCTGCATCACCCCCCAGCCCCCCAGCCCGGTACGGGGATTGAACCCACGCTGCTGCCTCGCTCTGCATCACCCCCCAGCCCCCCAGCCCGGTATGGGGACTGAACCCACGCTGCTGCCTCGCTCTGCATCACCCCCCAGCCTGGTACGGGGACTGAACCCACGCTGCTGCCTCGCTCTGCATCACCCCCCAGTCCCCCAGCCCGGTACGGGATTGAACCCACGCTGCTGCCTCGCTCTGCATTACCCCCCAGACTGGTACGGGGACTGAACCCACGCTGCTGCCTCGCTCTGCATCACCCCCCAGTCCCCCAGCCCGGTACGGGACTGAACCCACGCTGCTGCCTCGCTCTGCATCACCCCCCCAGCCCGGTACGGGGACTGAACCCACGCTGCTGCCTCGCTCTGCATCACCACCCAGCCCGGTACGGGGACTGAACCCACGCTGCTGCCTCGCTCTGCATCACCCCCCAGCCCGGTACGGGGATTGAACCCACGCTGCTGCCTCGCTCTGTATCACCCCCCAGCCCCCAGCCCGGTACGGGGATTGAACCCACGCTGCTGCCTCGCTCTGCATCACCCCCCATCCCCCCAGCCCGGTACGGGGACTGAAACCACGCTGCTGCCTCGCTCTGCATCACCCCCCAGCCCCCCAGCCCGGTACGGGGACTGAACCCACGCTGCTGCCTCGCTCTGCATCACCCCCCAGCCCGGTACGGGGACTGAACCCACGCTGCTGCCTCGCTCTGCATCACCCCCCAGCCCCCCAGCCCGGTACGGGGACTGAACCCACGCTGCTGCCTCGCTCTGCATCACCCCCCAGCCCGGTACGGGGATTGAACCCACGCTGCTGCCTCGCTCTGCATCACCCCCCAGCCCCCCAGCCCGGTACGGGGACTGAACCCACGCTGCTGCCTCGCTCTGCATCACCCCCCAGCCCGGTACGGGGATTGAACCCACGCTGCTGCCTCGCTCTGCATCACCCCCCAGCCCCCCAGCCCGGTACGGGGACTGAACCCACGCTGCTGCCTCGCTCTGCATCACCCCCCAGCCCGGTACGGGGACTGAACCCACGCTGCTGCCTCGCTCTGCATCACCACCCAGCCCCCCAGCCCGGTACGGGGACTGAACCCACGCTGCTGCCTCGCTCTGCATCACCCCCCCAGCCCCCCAGCCCGGTACGGGGATTGAACCCACGCTGCTGCCTCGCTCTGCATCACCCCCCAGCCCGGTACGGGGACTGAACCCACGCTGCTGCCTCGCTCTGCATCACCCCCCAGCCCCCCTGCCCGGTACGGGGACTGAACCCACGCTGCTGCCTCGCTCTGCATCACCCCCCCAGCCCCCCAGCCCGGTACGGGGACTGAACCCCCGCTGCTGCCTCGCTCTGCATCACCCCCCAGCCCGGTACGGGGATTGAACCCACGCTGCTGCCTCGCTCTGCATCACCCCCCAGCCCGGTACGGGGACAGAACCCACGCTGCTGCCTCGCTCTGCATCACGACCCAGCCCGGTACGGGGACTGAACCCACGCTGCTGCCTCGCTCTGCATCACCCCCCCAGCCCGGTACGGGGACTGAACCCACGCTGCTGCCTCGCTCTGCATCACCCCCCCAGCCCGGTACGGGGACTGAACCCACGCTGCTGCCTCGCTCTGCATCACCCCCCCAGCCCGGTACGGGGATTGAACCCACGCTGCTGCCTCGCTCTGCATCACCCCCCAGCCCCCAGCCCGGTACGGGGATTGAACCCACGCTGCTGCCTCGCTCTGCATCACCCCCCAGCCCCTAGCCGGTACGGGGATTGAACCCACGCTACTGCCTCGCTCTGCATCACCCCCCCAGCCCGGTACGGGGACTGAACCCACGCTGCTGCCTCGCTCTGCATCACCACCCAGCCCGGTACGGGGACTGAACCCACGCTGCTGGGCTCACTCTGCATCACCCCCCAGCCCCCCAGCCCGGTATGGGGACTGAACCCACGCTGCTGCCTCGCTCTGCATCACCACCCAGCCCGGTACGGGGACTGAACCCACGCTGCTGGGCTCACTCTGCATCACCCCCCAGCCCCCCAGCCCGGTATGGGGACTGAACCCACGCTACTGCCTCGCTCTGCATCACCCCCCAGCCCGGTACGGGGACTGAACCCACGCTGCTGCCTCGCTCTGCATCACCACCCAGCCCGGTACGGGGACTGAACCCACGCTGCTGGGCTCACTCTGCATCACCCCCCAGCCCCCAGCCCGGTACGGGGATTGAACCCACGCTGCTGCCTCGCTCTGCATCACCCCCCAGCCCCTAGCCGGTACGGGGATTGAACCCACGCTACTGCCTCGCTCTGCATCACCCCCCAGCTCGGTACGGGGACTGAACCCACGCTGCTGCCTCGCTCTGCATCACCACCCAGCCCGGTACGGGGACTGAACCCACGCTGCTGGGCTCACTCTGCATCACCCCCCAGCCCCCCAGCCCGGTACGGGGACTGAACCCACGCTGCTGCCTCGCTCTGCATCACCCCCCAGCCCGGTACGGGGACTGAACCCACGCTGCTGCCTCGCTCTGTATCACCCCCCAGCCCGGTGCGGGGACTGAACCCACGCTGCTGCCTCGCTCTGTATCACCCCCCAGCCCGGTACGGGGACTGAACCCACGCTGCTGCCTCGCTCTGCATCACCCCCCAGCCCGGTACGGGGACTGATTCCACGCTGCTGCCTCGCTCTGTATCACCCCCCAGCCCGGTACGGGGACTGAACCCACGCTGCTGCCTCGCTCTGCATCACCCCCCCAGCCCAGTACGGGGACTGAACCCACGCTGCTGCCTTGCTCTGCATCACCCCCCAGCCCGGTACGGGGATTGAACCCACGCTGCTGCCTCGCTCTGCATCACTAACCAGCCCGGTACGGGGACTGAACCCACGCTGCTGCCTCGCTCTGCATCACCCCCCCCAGCCCGGTACGGGGACTGAACCCACGCTGCTGCCTCGCTCTGCATCACCCACCAGCCCCCCAGCCCGGTACGGGGACTGAACCCACGCTGCTGCCTCGCTCTGCATCACCCCCCAGCCCCCCAGCCCGGTACGGGGACTGAACCCACGCTGCTGCCTCGCTCTGCATCACCCCCCAGCCCGGTACGGGGATTGAACCCACGCTGCTGCCTCGCTCTGTATCACCACACGGCCCGGTACGGGGACTGAACCCACGCTGCTGCCTCGCTCTGCATCACCCCCCAGCCCGGTACGGGGACTGAACCCACGCTGCTGCCTCGCTCTGCATCACCTCCCAGCCCCCAGCCCGGTACGGGGACTGAACCCACGCTGCTGCCTCGCTCTGCATCACCCCCCAGCCCGGTACGGGGACTGAACTCACGCTGCTGCCTCGCTCTGCATCACCCCCCAGCCCCCCAGCCCGGTACGGGGACTGAACCCACGCTGCTGCCTCGCTCTGCATCACCCCCCAGCCCGGTACGGGGACTGAACCCACGCTGCTGCCTCGCTCTGCATCACCCCTCCAGCCCCCCAGCCCGGTACGGGGACTGAACCCACGCTGCTGCCTCGCTCTGCATCACCCCCCCAGCCCCCCAGCCCGGTATGGGGATTGAACCCACGCTGCTGCCTCGCTCTGCATCACCCCCCAGCCCGGTACGGGGACTGAACCCACGCTGCTGCCTCGCTCTGCATCACCCCCCAGCCCGGTACGGGGATTGAACCCACGCTGCTGCCTCGCTCTGCATCACCCCCCCAGCCCGGTACGGGGACTGAACCCACGCTGCTGCCTCGCTCTGCATCACCCCCCAGCCCCCAGCCCGGTACGGGGATTGAACCCACGCTGCTGCCTCGCTCTGCATCACCCCCCAGCCCCCAGCCCGGTACGGGGACAGAACCCACGCTGCTGCCTCGCTCTGCATCACCCCCCAGCCTGGTACGGGGACTGAACCCACGCTGCTGCCTCGCTCTGCATCACCCCCCAGCCCGGTACGGGGACTGAACCCACGCTGCTGCCTCGCTCTGCATCACCCCCCAGCCCGGTACGGGGACTGAACCCACGCTGCTGCCTCGCTCTGCATCACCCCCCAGCCCCCCAGCCTGGTACGGGGACTGAACCCACGCTGCTGCCTCGCTCTGCATCACCCCCCAGCCCGGTACGGGGACTGAACCCACGCTGCTGCCTCGCTCTGCATCACCCCCCAGCCCGGTACGGGGACTGAACCCACGCTGCTGACTCGCTCTGCATCACCCCCCAGCCCGGTACGGGGATTGAACCCACGCTGCTGCCTCGCTCTGCATCACCCCCCAGCCCGGTACGGGGACTGAACCCACGCTGCTGACTCGCTCTGCATCACCCCCCAGCTCGGTGCGGGGACTGAACCCACGCTGCTGACTCGCTCTGCATCACCACCCAGCCCGGTACGGGGATTGAACCCACGCTGCTGCCTCGCTCTGCATCACCCCCCAGCCCCCCAGCCCGGTACGGGAATTGAACCCACGCTGCTGCCTTGCTCTGCATCACCCCCCAGCCCCCCAGCCCGGTACGGGGACTGAACCCACGCTGCTGCCTCGCTCTGCATCACCCCCCCAGCCCGGTACGGGGATTGAACCCACGCTGCTGCCTCGCTCTGCATCACCCCCCAGCCCCCCAGCCCGGTACGGGGATTGAACCCACGCTGCTGCCTCGCTCTGCATCACCCCCCAGCCCGGTACGGGGATTGAACCCACGCTGCTGCCTCGCTCTGCATCACCCCCCAGCCCGGTACGGGGACTGAACCCACGCTGCTGCCTCGCTCTGCATCACCCCCCAGCCCGGTACGGGGATTGAACCCACGCTGCTGCCTCGCTCTGCATCACCCCCCAGCCCGGTACGGGGACTGAACCCACGCTGCTGCCTCGCTCTGCATCACCCCCCAGCCCGGTACGGGGATTGAACCCACGCTGCTGCCTCGCACTGCTTCACCACCCAGCCCGGTACGGGGACTGAACCCACGCTGCTGCCTCGCTCTGCATCATCCCCCCAGCCCGGTACGTGGACTGAACCAACGCTGCTGCCTCGCTCTGCATCACCCCCAGCCCCCCAGCCCGGTACGGGGATTGAACCCACGCTGCTGCCTCGCTCTGCATCACCCCCCCAGCCCGGTACGGGGACTGAACCCACGCTGCTGCCTCGCTCTGCATCACCCCCCCAGCCCGGTACGGGGATTGAACCCACGCTGCTGCCTCGCTCTGCATCACCCCCCAGCCCCCCAGCCCGGTACGGGGACTGAACCCACGCTGCTGCCTCGCTCTGCATCAACCCCCAGCCCGGTACGGGGCCTGAACCCACGCTGCTGCCTCGCTCTGCATCACCCCCCAGCCCCCCAGCCCGGTACGGGGACTGAACCCACGCTGCTGCCCCGCTCTGCATCACCACCCAGCCCGGTACGGGGATTGAACCCACGCTGCTGCCTCGCTCTGCATCACCCCCCCAGCCCCCAGCCCGGTACGGGGACTGAACGCACGCTGCTGCCTCTCTCTGCATCAACCCCCAGCCCGGTACGGGGACTGAACCCACGCTGCTGCCTCGCTCTGCATCACCCCCCAGCCCCCCAGCCCGGTACGGGGACTGAACCCACGCTGCTGCCTCGCTCTGCATCACCCCCCAGCCCGGTACGGGGATTGAACCCACGCTGCTGCCTCGCTCTGCATCACCCCCCAGCCCGGTACGGGGACTGAACCCACGCTGCTGCCTCGCTCTGCATCACCCCCCAGCCCCCCAGCCCGGTACGGGGACTGAACCCACGCTGCTGCCTCGCTCTGCATCACCCCCCAGCCCCCAGCCCGGAACGGGGATTGAACCCACGCTGCTGCCTCGCTCTGCATCACCCCCCAGCCCGGTACGAGGATTGAACCCACGCTGCTGCCTCGCTCTGCATCACCCCCCAGCCCGGTACGGGGATTGAACCCACGCTGCTGCCTCGCTCTGCATCACCCCCCAGCCCCCAGCCCGGAACGGGGATTGAACCCACGCTGCTGCCTCGCTCTGCATCACCCCCCAGCCCGGTACGGGGATTGAACCCACGCTGCTGCCTCGCACTGCATCACCACCCAGCCCGGTACGGGGATTGTACCCACGCTGCTGCCTCGCTCTGCATCACCCCCCAGCCCGGTACGGGGACTGAACCCACGCTGCTGCCTCGCTCTGCATCACCCCCCAGCCCCCAGCCCGGTACGGGGACTGAACCCACGCTGCTGCCTCGCTCTGCATCACCACCCAGCCCGGTACGGGGATTGAACCCACGCTGCTGCCTCGCTCTGCATCACCCCCCAGCCCGGTACGGGGACTGAACCCACGCTGCTGCCTCGCTCTGCATCACCTCCCAGCCCCCCCAGCCCGGTACGGGGACTGAACCCACGCTGCTGCCTCGCTCTGCATCACCCCCCAGCCCGGTACAGGGACTGAACCCACGCTGCTGCCTCACTCTGCATCACCCCCCAGCCCGGTACGGGGATTGAACCCACGCTGCTGCCTCGCTCTGCATCACCCCCCAGCCTGGTACGGGGACTGAACCCACGCTGCTGCCTCGCTCTGCATCACCCCCCCAGCCCGGTACGGGGACTGAACCCACGCTGCTGCCTCGCTCTGCATCACCACCCAGCCCCCCAGCCTGGTACGGGGATTGAACCCACGCTGCTGCCTCGCTCTGCATCACCACCCAGCCCCCCAGCCTGGTACGGGGATTGAACCCACGCTGCTGCCTCGCTCTGCATCACCCCCCAGCCCGGTACGGGGACTGAACCCACGCTGCTGCCTCGCTCTGCATCACCCCCCAGCCCGGTACGGGGACTGAACCCACGCTGCTGCCTCGCTCTGCATCACCCCCCAGCCCCCCAGCTCGGTACGGGGACTGAACCCACGCTGCTGCCTCGCTCTGCATCACCCCCCAGCCCCCAGCCCGGTACGGGGATTGAACCCACGCTGCTGCCTCGCTCTGCATCACCCCCCAGCCCCCCAGCCCGGTACGGGGACTGAACCCACGCTGCTGCCTCGCTCTGCATCACCTCCCAGCCCGGTACGGGGACTGAACCCACGCTGCTGCCTCGCTCTGCATCACCACCCAGCCCGGTACGGGGACTGAACCCACGCTGCTGCCTCGCTCTGCATCACCCCCCAGCCCGGTACGGGGACTGAACCCACGCTGCTGCCTCGCTCTGCATCACCCCCCAGCCCCCCAACCCGGTACGGGGACTGAACCCACGCTGCTGCCTCGCTCTGCATCACCCCCCAGCCCGGTACGGGGATTGAACCCACGCTGCTGCCTCGCTCTGCATCACCCCTAGCCCCCCAGCCCGGTACGGGGACTGAACCCACGCTGCTGCCTCGCTCTGCATCACCCCCCAGCCCCCCAGCCCGGTACGGGGACTGAACCCACGCTGCTGCCTCGCTCTGCATCACCACCCAGCCCGGTACGGGGCCTGAACCCACGCTGCTGCCTCGCTCTGCATCACCCCCCAGCCCCCCAGCCCGGTACGGGGACTGAACCCACGCTGCTGCCTCGCTCTGCATCACCCCCCAGCCCCCCAGCCCGGTACGGGGACTGAACCCACGCTGCTGCCTCGCTCTGCATCACCCCCCAGCCCCCAGCCCGGAACGGGGATTGAACCCACGCTGCTGCCTCGCTCTGCATCACCCCCCAGCCCGGTACGGGGATTGAACCCACGCTGCTGCCTCGCTCTGCATCACCCCCCAGCCCGGTACGGGGATTGAACCCACGCTGCTGCCTCGCTCTGCATCACCCCCCAGCCCCCAGCCCGGAACGGGGATTGAACCCACGCTGCTGCCTCGCTCTGCATCACCCCCCAGCCCGGTACGGGGATTGAACCCACGCTGCTGCCTCGCACTGCATGACCACCCAGCCCGGTACGGGGATTGAACCCACGCTGCTGCCTCGCTCTGCATCACCCCCCAGCCCGGTACGGGGACTAAACCCACGCTGCTGCCTCGCTCTGCATCACCCCCCAGCCCCCAGCCCGGTACGGGGACTGAACCCACGCTGCTGCCTCGCTCTGCATCACCACCCAGCCCGGTACGGGGATTGAACCCACGCTGCTGCCTCGCTCTGCATCACCCCCCAGCCCCCCCAGCCCGGTACGGGGACTGAACCCACGCTGCTGCCTCGCTCTGCATTACCCCCCAGCCCAGTACAGGGACTGAACCCACGCTGCTGCCTCGCTCTGCATCACCCTCCAGCCCGGTACGGGGATTGAACCCACGCTGGTGCCTCGCTCTGCATCACCCCCCAGCCCGGTACGGGGACTGAACCCACGCTGCTGCCTCGCTCTGCATCACCCACCAGCCCGGTACGGGGACTGAACCCACGCTGCTGCCTCGCTCTGCATCACCCCCCAGCCCCCCAGCCAGGTACGGGGACTGAACCCACGCTGCTGCCTCGCTCTGCATCACCCCCCAGCCCGGTACGGGGATTGAACCCACGCTGCTGCCTCGCTCTGCATCACCCCCCAGCCCGGTACGGGGATTGAACCCACGCTGCTGCCTCGCTCTGCATCACCCCCCAGCCCGGTACGGGGATTGAACCCACGCTGCTGCCTCGCTCTGCATCACCCCCCAGCCCGGTACGGGGATTGAACCCACGCTGCTGCCTCGCTCTGCATCACCCCCCAGCCCGGGAAGGGGACTGAACCCACGCTGCTGCCTCGCTCTGCATCACCCCCCAGCCCGGTACGGGGATTGAACCCACGCTGCTGCCTCGCTCTGCATCACCACCCAGCCCCCCAGCCTGGTACGGGGATTGAACCCACGCTGCTGCCTCGCTCTGCATCACTAACCAGCCCCCCAGCCAGGTACGGGGACTGAACCCACGCTGCTGCCTCGCTCTGCATCACCCCCCAGCCCGGTACGGGGACTGAACCCACGCTGCTGCCTCGCTCTGCATCACCCCCCAGCCCCCCAGCCCGGTACGGGGACTGAACCCACGCTGCTGCCTCGCTCTGCATCACCCCCCAGCCCCCCAGCCCGGTACGGGGACTGAACCCACGCTGCTGCCTCGCTCTGCATCACCACCCAGCCCGGTACGGGGACTGAACCCACGCTGCTGCCTCGCTCTGCATCACCACCCAGCCCGGTACGGGGACTGAACCCACGCTGCTGCCTCGCTCTGCATCACCCCCCCAGCCCGGGACGGGGATTGAACCCACGCTGCTGCCTCACTCTGCATCACCCCCCAGCCCCCAGCCCGGTACGGGGACTGAACCCACGCTGCTGCCTCGCTCTGCATCACTAACCAGCCCCCAGCCCGGTGCGGGGACTGAACCCACGCTGCTGCCTCGCTCTGCATCACCCCCCAGCCCCCCAGCCCGGTACGGGGACTGAACCCACGCTGCTGCCTCGCTCTGCATCACCCCCCAGCCCCCCAGCCCGGTACGGGGACTGAACCCACTCTGCTGCCTCGCTCTGTATCACCACCCAGCCCGGTACGGGGACTGAACCCACGCTGCTGCCTCGCTCTGCATCACCCCCCCAGCCCGGTACGGGGACTGAACCCACGCTGCTGCCTCGCTCTGCATCACCCCCCCAGCCCGGGACGGGGATTGAACCCACGCTGCTGCCTCACTCTGCATCACCCCCCAGCCCCCAGCCCGGTACGGGGACTGAACCCACGCTGCTGCCTCGCTCTGCATCACTAACCAGCCCCCAGCCCGGTGCGGGGACTGAACCCACGCTGCTGCCTCGCTCTGCATCACCCCACAGCCCGGTACGGGGACTGAACCCACGCTGCTGCCTCGCTCTGCATCGCCCCCCAGCCCGGTACGGGGATTGAACCCACGCTGCTGCCTCGCTCTGCATCACCCCCCAGCCCGGTACGGGGACTGAACCCACGCTGCTGCCTCGCTCTGCATCACCCCCCAGCCCGGTACGGGGACTGAACCCACGCTGCTGCCTCGCTCTGCATCACTCCCCAGCCCGGTACGGGGATTGAACCCACGCTGCTGCCTCGCTCTGCATCACCCCCCAGCCCCCCAGCCCGGTACGGGGATTGAACCCACGCTGCTGCCTCGCTCTGCATCACCCCCCAGCCCGGTACGGGGACTGAACCCACGCTGCTGCCTCGCTCTGCATCACCCCCCAGCCCGGTACGGGGACTGAACCCACGCTGCTGCCTCGCTCTGCATCACCCACCAGCCCCCCAGCCCGGTACGGGGACTGAACCCACGCTGCTGCCTCGCTCTGCATCACCCCCCAGCCCCCCAGCCCGGTACGGGGACTGAACCCACGCTGCTGCCTCGCTCTGCATCACCCCCCAGCCCGGTACGGGGACTGAACCCACGCTGCTGCCTCGCTCTGCATCACCCCCCAGCCCCCCAGCCCGGTACGGGGACTGAACCCACGCTGCTGCCTCGCTCTGCATCACCCCCCAGCCCCCCAGCCCGGTACGGGGACTGAACCCACGCTGCTGCCTCGCTCTGCATCACCCTCCAGCCCGGTACGGGGACTGAACCCACGCTGCTGCCTCGCTCTGCATCACCCCCCAGCCCGGTACGGGGATTGAACCCACGCTGCTGCCTCGCTCTGCATCACCCCCCAGCCCGGTACGGGGACTGAACCCACGCTGCTGCCTCGCTCTGCATCACCACCCATCCCGGTACGGGGACTGAACCCACGCTGCTGCCTCGCTCTGCATCACCCCCCCAGCCCCCCCAGCCCCCCAGCCCCCATCCCGGTACGGGGACTGAACCCACGCTGCTGCCTCGCTCTGCATCACCTCCCAGCCCCCAGCCCGGTACGGGGACTGAACCCACGCTGCTGCCTCGCTCTGCATCACCCCCCAGCCATCCAGCCCGGTACGGGGACTGAACCCACGCTGCTGCCTCGCTCTGCATCACCCCCCAGCCCCCCAGCCCGGTACGGGGACTGAACCCACGCTGCTGCCTCGCTCTGCATCACCCCCCAGCCCCCCAGCCCGGTACGGGGACTGAACCCACGCTGCTGCCTCGCTCTGCATCACCCCCCAGCCCCCCAGGCCGGTACGGGGATTGAACCCACGCTGCTGCCTCGCTCTGCATCACCCCCCAGCCCGGTACGGGGACTGAACCCACGCTGCTGCCTCGCTCTGCATCACCCCCCAGCCCGCTACGGGGATTGAACCCAACTGCTGCCTCCCTCTGCATCACCCCCCAGCCCCCCAGCTCGGTACGGGGACTCAACCCACGCTGCTGCCTCGCTCTGCATCACCCCCCAGCCCCCAGCCCGGTACGGGGATTGAACCCACGCTGCTGCCTCGCTCTGCATCACTCCCCAGCCCGGTACGGGGACTGAACCCACGGTGCTGCCTCGCTCTGCAACACCCCCCAGCCCCCCAGCCCGGTACGGGGACTGAACCCACGCTGCTGCCTCGCTCTGCATCACCCCCCAGCCCGGTACGGGGATTGAACCCACGCTGCTGCCTCGCTCTGCATCACCCCCCCAGCCCGGTACGGGGACTGAACCCACGCTGCTGCCTCGCTCTGCATCACCCCCCAGCCCCCAGCCCGGTACGGGGATTGAACCCACGCTGCTGCCTCGCTCTGCATCACCCCCCAGCCCCCAGCCCGGTACGGGGACAGAACCCACGCTGCTGCCTCGCTCTGCATCACCCCCCAGCCTGGTACGGGGACTGAACCCACGCTGCTGCCTCGCTCTGCATCACCCCCCAGCCCGGTGCGGGGACTGAACCCACGCTGCTGACTCGCTCTGCATCACCACCCAGCCCGGTCCGGGGATTGAACCCACGCTGCTGCCTCGCTCTGCATCACCACCCAGCCCGGTACGGGGATTGAACCCACGCTGCTGCCTCGCTCTGCATCACCCCCCAGCCCCCCAGCCCGGTACGGGGATTGAACCCACGCTGCTGCCTCGCTCTGCATCACCCCCCAGCCCGGTACGGGGATTGAACCCACGCTGCTGCCTCGCTCTGCATCACCCCCCAGCCCGGTACGGGGATTGAACCCACGCTGCTGCCTCGCTCTGCATCACCCCCCAGCCCCCCAGCCCGGTACGGGGATTGAACCCACGCTGCTGCCTCGCTCTGCATCACCCCCCAGCCCGGTACGGGGATTGAACCCACGCTGCTGCCTCGCTCTGCATCACCCCCCAGCCCGGTACGAGGACTGAACCCCGCCTGCTGCCTCGCTCTGCATCACCCCCCAGCCCGGTACGGGGACTGAACCCACGCTGCTGCCTCGCTCTGCATCACCCCCCAGCCCGGTACGGGGATTGAACCCACGCTGCTGCCTCGCACTGCTTCACCACCCAGCCCGGTACGGGGACTGAACCCACGCTGCTGCCTCGCTCTGCATCATCCCCCCAGCCCGGTACGTGGACTGAACCAACGCTGCTGCCTCGCTCTGCATCACCCCCAGCCCCCCAGCCCGGTACGGGGATTGAACCCACGCTGCTGCCTCGCTCTGCATCACCCCCCCAGCCCGGTACGGGGACTGAACCCACGCTGCTGCCTCGCTCTGCATCACCCCCCAGCCCGGTACGGGGATTGAACCCACGCTGCTGCCTCGCTCTGCATCACCCCCCAGCCCCCCAGCCCGGTACGGGGACTGAACCCACGCTGCTGCCTCGCTCTGCATCACCCCCCAGCCCGGTACGGGGATTGAACCCACGCTGCTGCCTCGCTCTGCATCACCCCCCCAGCCCGGTACGGGGACTGAACCCACGCTGCTGCCTCGCTCTGCATCACCCCCCAGCCCCCAGCCCGGTACGGGGATTGAACCCACGCTGCTGCCTCGCTCTGCATCACCCCCCAGCCCCCAGCCCGGTACGGGGACAGAACCCACGCTGCTGCCTCGCTCTGCATCACCCCCCAGCCTGGTACGGGGACTGAACCCACGCTGCTGCCTCGCTCTGCATCACCCCCCAGCCCGGTGCGGGGACTGAACCCACGCTGCTGACTCGCTCTGCATCACCACCCAGCCCGGTACGGGGATTGAACCCACGCTGCTGCCTCGCTCTGCATCACCCCCCAGCCCGGTACGGGGACTGAACCCACGCTGCTGCCTCGCTCTGCATCACCTCCCAGCCCCCCCAGCCCGGTACGGGGACTGAACCCACGCTGCTGCCTCGCTCTGCATCACCCCCCAGCCCGGTACAGGGACTGAACCCACGCTGCTGCCTCACTCTGCATCACCCCCCAGCCCGGTACGGGGATTGAACCCACGCTGCTGCCTCGCTCTGCATCACCCCCCAGCCTGGTACGGGGACTGAACCCACGCTGCTGCCTCGCTCTGCATCACCCCCCCAGCCCGGTACGGGGACTGAACCCACGCTGCTGCCTCGCTCTGCATCACCACCCAGCCCCCCAGCCTGGTACGGGGATTGAACCCACGCTGCTGCCTCGCTCTGCATCACCACCCAGCCCCCCAGCCTGGTACGGGGATTGAACCCACGCTGCTGCCTCGCTCTGCATCACCCCCCAGCCCGGTACGGGGACTGAACCCACGCTGCTGCCTCGCTCTGCATCACCCCCCAGCCCGGTACGGGGACTGAACCCACGCTGCTGCCTCGCTCTGCATCACCCCCCAGCCCCCCAGCTCGGTACGGGGACTGAACCCACGCTGCTGCCTCGCTCTGCATCACCCCCCAGCCCCCAGCCCGGTACGGGGATTGAACCCACGCTGCTGCCTCGCTCTGCATCACCCCCCAGCCCCCCAGCCCGGTACGGGGACTGAACCCACGCTGCTGCCTCGCTCTGCATCACCCCCCAGCCCGGTACGGGGACTGAACCCACGCTGCTGCCTCGCTCTGCATCACCACCCAGCCCGGTACGGGGACTGAACCCACGCTGCTGCCTCGCTCTGCATCACCCCCCAGCCCGGTACGGGGACTGAACCCACGCTGCTGCCTCGCTCTGCATCACCCCCCAGCCCCCCAACCCGGTACGGGGACTGAACCCACGCTGCTGCCTCGCTCTGCATCACCCCCCAGCCCGGTACGGGGATTGAACCCACGCTGCTGCCTCGCTCTGCATCACCCCCAGCCCCCCAGCCCGGTACGGGGACTTAACCCACGCTGCTGCCTCGCTCTGCATCACCCCCCAGCCCGGTACGGGGCCTGAACCCACGCTGCTGCCTCGCTCTGCATCACCCCCCAGCCCCCCAGCCCGGTACGGGGACTGAACCCACGCTGCTGCCTCGCTCTGCATCACCCCCCAGCCCCCCAGCCCGGTACAGGGACTGAACCCACGCTGCTGCCTCGCTCTGCATCACCCCCCAGCCCCCAGCCCGGAACGGGGATTGAACCCACGCTGCTGCCTCGCTCTGCATCACCCCCCAGCCCGGTACGGGGATTGAACCCACGCTGCTGCCTCGCTCTGCATCACCCCCCAGCCCGGTACGGGGATTGAACCCACGCTGCTGCCTCGCTCTGCATCACCCCCCAGCCCCCAGCCCGGAACGGGGATTGAACCCACGCTGCTGCCTCGCTCTGCATCACCCCCCAGCCCGGTACGGGGATTGAACCCACGCTGCTGCCTCGCACTGCATGACCACCCAGCCCGGTACGGGGATTGAACCCACGCTGCTGCCTCGCTCTGCATCACCCCCCAGCCTGGTACGGGGACTGAACCCACGCTGCTGCCTCGCTCTGCATCACCCCCCAGCCCCCCAGCCCGGTACGGGGACTGAACCCACGCTGCTGCCTCGCTCTGCATCACCACCCAGCCCCCCAGCCTGGTACGGGGATTGAACCCACGCTGCTGGCTCGCTCTGCATCACCCCCCAGCCCGGTACGGGGACTGAACCCACGCTGCTGCCTCGCTCTGCATCACCCCCCAGCCCGGTACGGGGATTGAACCCACGCTGCTGCCTCGCTCTGCATCACCCCCCAGCCGCCCAGCTCGGTACGGGGACTGAACCCACGCTGCTGCCTCGCTCTGCATCACCCCCCAGCCCCCAGCCCGGTACGGGGATTGAACCCACGCTGCTGCCTCGCTCTGCATCACTAACCAGCCCCCCAGCCCGGTACGGGGACTGAACCCACGCTGCTGCCTCACTCTGCATCACCCCCCAGCCCCCAGCCCGGTACGGGGACTGAACCCACGCTGCTGCCTCGCTCTGCATCACCACCCAGCCCGGTACGGGGACTGAACCCACGCTGCTGCCTCGCTCTGCATCACCCCCCCAGCCCGGGACGGGGATTGAACCCACGCTGCTGCCTCACTCTGCATCACCCCCCAGCCCCCAGCCCGGTACGGGGACTGAACCCACGCTGCTGCCTCGCTCTGCATCACCCCCCAGCCCCCCAGCCCGGTACGGGGACTGAACCCACGCTGCTGCCTCGCTCTGCATCACCCCCCAGCCCCCCAGCCCGGTACGGGGACTGAACCCACGCTGCTGCCTCGCTCTGCATCACTAACCAGCCCCCAGCCCGGTGCGGGGACTGAACCCACGCTGCTGCCTCGCTCTGCATCACCACCCAGCCCGGTACGTGGATTGAACCCACGCTGCTGCCTCGCTCTGCATCACCCCCCAGCCCGGTACGGGGATTGAACCCACGCTGCTGCCTCGCTCTGCATCACCCCCCAGCCCGGTACGGGGACTGAACCCACGCTGCTGCCTCGCTCTGCATCACCCCCCAGCCCGGTACGGGGATTGAACCCACGCTGCTGCCTCGCTCTGCATCACCCCCCAGCCCGGTACGGGGACTGAACCCACGCTGCTGCCTCGCTCTGCATCACCCACCAGCCCCCCAGCCCGGTACGGGGACTGAACCCACGCTGCTGCCTCGCTCTGCATCACCCCCCAGCCCCCCAGCCCGGTACGGGGACTGAACCCACGCTGCTGCCTCGCTCTGCATCACCCCCCAGCCCGGTACGGGGACTGAACCCACGCTGCTGCCTCGCTCTGCATCACCCACCAGCCCCCCAGCCCGGTACGGGGACTGAACCCACGCTGCTGCCTCGCTCTGCATCACCCCCCAGCCCCCCAGCCCGGTACGGGGACTGAACCCACGCTGCTGCCTCGCTCTGCATCACCCTCCAGCCCGGTACGGGGACTGAACCCACGCTGCTGCCTCGCTCTGCATCACCCCCCAGCCCGGTACGGGGATTGAACCCACGCTGCTGCCTCGCTCTGCATCACCACCCATCCCGGTACGGGGACTGAACCCACGCTGCTGCCTCGCTCTGCATCACCCCCCAGCCCGGTACGGGGATTGAACCCACGCTGCTGCCTCGCTCTGCATCACCCCCCAGCCCGGTACGGGGACTGAACCCACGCTGCTGCCTCGCTCTGCATCACCCCCCAGCCCGCTACGGGGATTGAACCCAACTGCTGCCTCCCTCTGCATCACCCCCCAGCCCCCCAGCTCGGTACGGGGACTCAACCCACGCTGCTGCCTCGCTCTGCATCACCCCCCAGCCCCCAGCCCGGTACGGGGATTGAACCCACGCTGCTGCCTCGCTCTGCATCACTCCCCAGCCCGGTACGGGGACTGAACCCACGGTGCTGCCTCGCTCTGCAACACCCCCCAGCCCCCCAGCCCGGTACGGGGACTGAACCCACGCTGCTGCCTCGCTCTGCATCACCCCCCAGCCCGGTACGGGGATTGAACCCACGCTGCTGCCTCGCTCTGCATCACCCCCCAGCCCCCAGCCTGGTACGGGGACTGAACCCACGCTGCTGCCTCGCTCTGCATCACCCCCCAGCCCGGTGCGGGGACTGAACCCACGCTGCTGCCTCGCTCTGCATCACCCCCCAGCCCGGTACGGGGATTGAACCCACGCTGCTGCCTCGCTCTGCATCACCCCCCAGCCCCCCAGCCCGGTACGGGGATTGAACCCACGCTGCTGCCTCGCTCTGCATCACCCCCCAGCCCGGTACGAGGACTGAACCCACGCTGCTGCCTCGCTCTGCATCACCCCCCAGCCCGGTACGGGGACTGAACCCACGCTGCTGCCTCGCTCTGCATCGCCCCCCAGCCCGGTACGAGGACTGAACCCACGCTGCTGCCTCGCTCTGCATCACCCCCCAGCCCGGTACGGGGACTGAACCCACGCTGCCGCCTCGCTCTGCATCACCCCCCAGCCCCCCAGCCCGGTACGGGGACTGAACCCACGCTGCTGCCTCGCTCTGCATCACCCCCCAGCCCGGTACGGGGACTGAACCCACGCTGCTGCCTCGCTCTGCATCACCCCCCAGCCCGGTACGGGGATTGAACCCACGCTGCTGCCTCGCACTGCTTCACCACCCAGCCCGGTACGGGGACTGAACCCACGCTGCTGCCTCGCTCTGCATCACCCCCCAGCCCCCCAGCCCGGTACGGGGACTGCACCCACGCTGCTGCCTCGCTCTGCATCATCCCCCCAGCCCGGTACGTGGACTGAACCAACGCTGCTGCCTCGCTCTGCATCACCCCCAGCCCCCCAGCCCGGTACGGGGATTGAACCCACGCTGCTGCCTCGCTCTGCATCACCCCCCAGCCCGGTACGGGGATTGAACCCACGCTGCTGCCTCGCTCTGCATCACCCCCCAGCCCGGTACGGGGATTGAACCCACGCTGCTGCCTCGCTCTGCATCACCCCCCAGCCCCCCAGCCCGGTACGGGGACTGAACCCACGCTGCTGCCTCGCTCTGCATCACCCCCCAGCCCGGTACGGGGATTGAACCCACGCTGCTGCCTCGCTCTGCATCACCCCCCCAGCCCGGTACGGGGACTGAACCCACGCTGCTGCCTCGCTCTGCATCACCCCCCAGCCCCCAGCCCGGTACGGGGATTGAACCCACGCTGCTGCCTCGCTCTGCATCACCCCCCAGCCCCCAGCCCGGTACGGGGACAGAACCCACGCTGCTGCCTCGCTCTGCATCACCCCCCAGCCTGGTACGGGGACTGAACCCACGCTGCTGCCTCGCTCTGCATCACCCCCCAGCCCGGTGCGGGGACTGAACCCACGCTGCTGACTCCCTCTGCATCACCCCCCAGCCCCCCAGCCCGGTACGGGAATTGAACCCACGCTGCTGCCTCGCTCTGCATCACTAACCAGCCCCCCAGCCCGGTGCAGGGACTGAACCCACGCTGCTGCCTCGCTCTGCATCACCCCCCAGCCCCCCAGCCCGGAACGGGAATTGAACCCACGCTGCTGCCTTGCTCTGCATCACCCCCCAGCCCCCCAGCCCGGTACGGGGACTGAACCCACGCTGCTGCCTCGCTCTGCATCGCCCCCCAGCCCGGTACGGGGACTGAACCCACGCTGCTGCCTCGCTCTGCATCACCACCCAGCCCGGTACGGGGATTGAACCCACGCTGCTGCCTCGCTCTGCATCACCACCCAGCCCGGTACGGGGATTGAACCCACGCTGCTGCCTCGCTCTGCATCACCCCCCAGCCCCCCAGCCCGGTACGGGAATTGAACCCACGCTGCTGCCTCGCTCTGCATCACTAACCAGCCCCCCAGCCCGGTACGGGGACTGAACCCACGCTGCTGCCTCGCTCTGCATCACCCCCCAGCCCGGTACGGGGACTGAACCCACGCTGCTGCCTCGCTCTGCATCACCCCCCAGCCCGGTACGGGGACTGAACCCACGCTGCTGCCTCGCTCTGCATCACCCCCCAGCCCCCCAGCCCGGTACGGGGACTGAACCCACGCTGCTGCCTCGCTCTGCATCACCCCCCAGCCCCCCAGCCCGGTACGGGGATTGAACCCACGCTGCTGCCTCGCTCTGCATCACCCCCCAGCCCCCCAGCCCGGTACGGGGATTGAACCCACGCTGCTGCCTCGCTCTGCATCACCCCCCAGCCCGGTACGGGGACTGAACCCCGCCTGCTGCCTCGCTCTGCATCACCCCCCAGCCCGGTACGGGGACTGAACCCACGCTGCTGCCTCGCTCTGCATCACCCCCCAGCCCGGTACGGGGACTGAACCCACGCTGCTGCCTCGCTCTGCATCACCCCCCAGCCCCCAGCCCGGTACGGGGATTGAACCCACGCTGCTGCCTCGCTCTGCATCACCCCCAGCCCCCCAGCCCGGTACGGGGATTGAACCCACGCTGCTGCCTCGCTCTGCATCACCCCCCCAGCCCGGTACGGGGACTGAACCCACGCTGCTGCCTCGCTCTGCATCACCCCCCAGCCCGGTACGGGGATTGAACCCACGCTGCTGCCTCGCTCTGCATCACCCCCCAGCCCCCCAGCCCGGTACGGGGATTGAACCCACGCTGCTGCCTCGCTCTGCATCAACCCCCAGCCCGGTACGGGGCCTGAACCCACGCTGCTGCCTCGCTCTGCATCACCCCCCAGCCCCCCAGCCCGGTACGGGGACTGAACCCACGCTGCTGCCCCGCTCTGCATCACCACCCAGCCCGGTACGGGGACTGAACCCACGCTGCTGCCTCGCTCTGCATCACCCCCCCAGCCCCCAGCCCGGTACGGGGACTGAACGCACGCTGCTGCCTCTCTCTGCATCAACCCCCAGCCCGGTACGGGGACTGAACCCACGCTGCTGCCTCGCTCTGCATCACCCCCCAGCCCCCCAGCCCGGTACGGGGACTGAACCCACGCTGCTGCCTCGCTCTGCATCACCCCCCAGCCCGGTACGGGGATTGAACCCACGCTGCTGCCTCGCTCTGCATTACCCCCCAGCCTCCCAGCCCGGTACGGGGACTGAACCCACGCTGCTGCCTCGCTCTGCATCAACCCCCAGCCCGGTACGGGGCCTGAACCCACGCTGCTGCCTCGCTCTGCATCACCCCCCAGCCCCCCAGCCCGGTACGGGGCCTGAACCCACGCTGCTGCCTCGCTCTGCATCACCCCCCAGCCCCCCAGCCCGGTACGGGGACTGAACCCACGCTGCTGCCTCGCTCTGCATCACCCCCCAGCCCCCCAGCCCGGTACGGGGACTGAACCCACGCTGCTGCCTCGCTCTGCATCACCCCCCAGCCCCCAGCCCGGAACGGGGATTGAACCCACGCTGCTGCCTCGCTCTGCATCACCCCCCAGCCCGGTACGAGGATTGAACCCACGCTGCTGCCTCGCTCTGCATCACCCCCCAGCCCGGTACGGGGATTGAACCCACGCTGCTGCCTCGCTCTGCATCACCCCCCAGCCCCCAGCCCGGAACGGGGATTGAACCCACGCTGCTGCCTCGCTCTGCATCACCCCCCAGCCCGGTACGGGGATTGAACCCACGCTGCTGCCTCGCTCTGCATCACCCCCCAGCCCGGTACGGGGACTGAACCCACGCTGCTGCCTCGCTCTGCATCACCCCCCAGCCCCCAGCCCGGTACGGGGACTGAACCCACGCTGCTGCCTCGCTCTGCATCACCACCCAGCCCGGTACGGGGATTGAACCCACGCTGCTGCCTCGCTCTGCATCACCCCCCAGCCCGGTACGGGGACTGAACCCACGCTGCTGCCTCGCTCTGCATCACCTCCCAGCCCCCCCAGCCCGGTACGGGGACTGAACCCACGCTGCTGCCTCGCTCTGCATCACCCCCCAGCCCGGTACAGGGACTGAACCCACGCTGCTGCCTCACTCTGCATCACCCCCCAGCCCGGTACGGGGATTGAACCCACGCTGCTGCCTCGCTCTGCATCACCCCCCAGCCTGGTACGGGGACTGAACCCACGCTGCTGCCTCGCTCTGCATCACCCCCCCAGCCCGGTACGGGGACTGAACCCACGCTGCTGCCTCGCTCTGCATCACCACCCAGCCCCCCAGCCTGGTACGGGGATTGAACCCACGCTGCTGCCTCGCTCTGCATCACCACCCAGCCCCCCAGCCTGGTACGGGGATTGAACCCACGCTGCTGCCTCGCTCTGCATCACCCCCCAGCCCGGTACGGGGACTGAACCCACGCTGCTGCCTCGCTCTGCATCACCCCCCAGCCCGGTACGGGGACTGAACCCACGCTGCTGCCTCGCTCTGCATCACCCCCCAGCCCCCCAGCTCGGTACGGGGACTGAACCCACGCTGCTGCCTCGCTCTGCATCACCCCCCAGCCCCCAGCCCGGTACGGGGATTGAACCCACGCTGCTGCCTCGCTCTGCATCACCCCCCAGCCCCCCAGCCCGGTACGGGGACTGAACCCACGCTGCTGCCTCGCTCTGCATCACCCCCCAGCCCCCCAGCCCGGTACGGGGACTGAACCCACACTGCTGCCTCGCTCTGCATCACCCCCCAGCCCGGTACGGGGACTGAACCCACGCTGCTGCCTCGCTCTGCATCACCACCCAGCCCGGTACGGGGACTGAACCCACGCTGCTGCCTCGCTCTGCATCACCCCCCAGCCCGGTACGGGGACTGAACCCACGCTGCTGCCTCGCTCTGCATCACCCCCCAGCCCCCCAGCCCGGTACGGGGACTGAACCCACGCTGCTGCCTCGCTCTGCATCACCCCCCAGCCCGGTACGGGGATTGAACCCACGCTGCTGCCTCGCTCTGCATCACCCCCAGCCCCCCAGCCCGGTACGGGGACTGAACCCACGCTGCTGCCTCGCTCTGCATCAACCCCCAGCCCGGTACGGGGCCTGAACCCACGCTGCTGCCTCGCTCTGCATCACCCCCCAGCCCCCCAGCCCGGTACGGGGACTGAACCCACGCTGCTGCCTCGCTCTGCATCACCCCCCAGCCCCCCAGCCCGGTACGGGGACTGAACCCACGCTGCTGCCTCGCTCTGCATCACCCCCCAGCCCCCAGCCCGGAACGGGGATTGAACCCACGCTGCTGCCTCGCTCTGCATCACCCCCCAGCCCGGTACGGGGATTGAACCCACGCTGCTGCCTCGCTCTGCATCACCCCCCAGCCCGGTACGGGGATTGAACCCACGCTGCTGCCTCGCTCTGCATCACCCCCCAGCCCCCAGCCCGGAACGGGGATTGAACCCACGCTGCTGCCTCGCTCTGCATCACCCCCCAGCCCGGTACGGGGATTGAACCCACGCTGCTGCCTCGCACTGCATGACCACCCAGCCCGGTACGGGGATTGAACCCACGCTGCTGCCTCGCTCTGCATCACCCCCCAGCCCGGTACGGGGACTAAACCCACGCTGCTGCCTCGCTCTGCATCACCCCCCAGCCCCCAGCCCGGTACGGGGACTGAACCCACGCTGCTGCCTCGCTCTGCATCACCCCCCAGCCCCCCAGCCCGGTACGGGGACTGAACCCACGCTGCTGCCTCGCTCTGCATCACCACCCAGCCCGGTACGGGGATTGAACCCACGCTGCTGCCTCGCTCTGCATCACCCCCCAGCCCCCCCAGCCCGGTACGGGGACTGAACCCACGCTGCTGCCTCGCTCTGCATTACCCCCCAGCCCAGTACAGGGACTGAACCCACGCTGCTGCCTCGCTCTGCATCACCCCCCAGCCCCCCAGCCCGGTACGGGGACTGAACCCACGCTGCTGCCTCGCTCTGCATCACCCCCCAGCCCTCCAGCCCGGTACGGGGATTGAACCCACGCTGGTGCCTCGCTCTGCATCACCCCCCAGCCCGGTACGGGGACTGAACCCACGCTGCTGCCTCGCTCTGCATCACCCACCAGCCCGGTACGGGGACTGAACCCACGCTGCTGCCTCGCTCTGCATCACCCCCCAGCCTGGTACGGGGACTGAACCCACGCTGCTGCCTCGCTCTGCATCACCCCCCAGCCCCCCAGCCAGGTACGGGGACTGAACCCACGCTGCTGCCTCGCTCTGCATCACCACCCAGCCCCCAGCCTGGTACGGGGATTGAACCCACGCTGCTGCCTCGCTCTGCATCACCCCCCAGCCCCCCAGCCCGGTACGGGGACTGAACCCACGCTGCTGCCTCGCTCTGCATCACCCCCCAGCCCCCCAGCCCGGTACGGGGACTGAACCCACGCTGCTGCCTCGCTCTGCATCACCCCCCAGCCCCCCAGCCCGGTACGGGGACTGAACCCACGCTGCTGCCTCGCTCTGCATCACTAACCAGCCCCCAGCCCGGTGCGGGGACTGAACCCACGCTGCTGCCTCGCTCTGCATCACTAACCAGCCCCCAGCCCGGTACGGGGATTGAACCCACGCTGCTGCCTCGCTCTGCATCACCCCCCAGCCCGGTACGGGGACTGAACCCACGCTGCTGCCTCGCTCTGCATCACCCCCCAGCCCGGTACGGGGACTGAACCCACGCTGCTGCCTCGCTCTGCATCACCCCCCAGCCCCCCAGCCCGGTACGGGGACTGAACCCACGCTGCTGCCTCGCTCTGCATCACCCCCCAGCCCCCCAGCCCGGTACGGGGATTGAACCCACGCTGCTGCCTCGCTCTGCATCACCCCCCAGCCCCCCAGCCCGGTACGTGGATTGAACCCACGCTGCTGCCTCGCTCTGCATCACCCCCCAGCCCCCCAGCCCGGTACGGGACTGAACCCACGCTGCTGCCTCGCTCTGCATCACCCCCCAGCCCCCCAGCCCGGTACGGGGACTGAACCCACGCTGCTGCCTCGCTCTGCATCGCCCCCCAGCCCGGTACGGGGATTGAACCCACGCTGCTGCCTCGCTCTGCATCACCCCCCAGCCCGGTACGGGGACTGAACCCACGCTGCTGCCTCGCTCTGCATCACCACCCAGCCCCCAGCCCGGTACGGGGACTGAACCCACGCTGCTGCCTCGCTCTGCATCACCACCCAGCCCCCAGCCCGGTACGGGGATTGAACCCACGCTGCTGCCTCGCTCAGCATCACCACCCAGCCCGGTACGGGGACTGAACCCACGCTGCTGCCTCGCTCAGCATCACCACCCAGTCCGGTACGGGGATTGAACCCACGCTGCTGCCTCGCTCTGCATCACCCCCCAGCCCGGTACGGGGATTGAACCCACGCTGCTGCCTCGCTCAGCATCACCACCCAGTCCGGTACGGGGATTGAACCCACGCTGCTGCCTCGCTCTGCATCACCCCCCAGCCCGGTACGGGGATTGAACCCACGCTGCTGCCTCGCTCTGCATCACCACCCAGCCCGGTACGGGGATTGAACCCACGCTGCCGCCTCGCTCTGCATCACCCCCCAGCCCGGTACGGGGATTGAACCCACGCTGCTGCCTTGCTCTGCATCACCCCCCAGCCCCCCAGCCCGGTACGGGGACTAAACCCACGCTGCTGCCTCGCTCTGCATCACCCCCCAGCCCGGTACGGGGACTGAACCCATGCTGCTGCCTCGCTCTGCATCACCCCCCAGCCCGGTACGGGGACTGAACCCACGCTGCTGCCTCGCTCTGCATCACCCCCCAGCCCCCCAGCCCGGTACGGGGACTGAACCCACGCTGCTGCCTCGCTCTGCATCACCCCCCAGCCCGGTACGGGGATTGAACCCACGCTGCTGCCTTGCTCTGCATCACCCCCCAGCCCGGTACGGGGATTGAACCCACGCTGCTGCCTTGCTCTGCATCACCCCCCAGCCCCCCAGCCCGGTACGGGGACTAAACCCACGCTGCTGCCTCGCTCTGCATCACCCCCCAGCCCGGTACGGGGACTGAACCCACGCTGCTGCCTCGCTCTGCATCACCCCCCAGCCCGGTACGGGGATTGAACCCACGCTGCTGCCTCGCTCTGCATCACCCCCCAGCCCGGTACGGGGACTGAACCCACGCTGCTGCCTCGCTCTGCATCACCCCCCAGCCCGGTACGGGGACTGAACCCACGCTGCTGCCTCGCTCTGCATCACCCCCCAGCCCGGTACGGGGACTGAACCCATGCTGCTGCCTCGCTCTGCATCACCCCCCAGCCCGGTACGGGGACTGCACCCACGCTGCTGCCTCGCTCTGCATCACCCCCCAGCCCACAGCCCGGTACGGGAACTGAACCCACGCTGCTGCCTCGCTCTGCATCACCCCCCAGCCCGGTACGGGGATTGAACCCACGCTGCTGCCTCGCTCTGCATCACCCCCCAGCCCCCCAGCTCGGTACGGGGACTGAACCCACGCTGCTGCCTCGCTCTGCATCACCCCCCAGCCCGTTACGGGGACTGCACCCACGCTGCTGCCTCGCTCTGCATCACCCCCCAGCCCGGTACGGGGACTGAACCCACGCTGCTGCCTCGCTCTGCATCACCCCCCAGCCCACAGCCCGGTACGGGGATTGAACCCACGCTGCTGCCTCGCTCTGCATCACCCCCCAGCCCACAGCCCGGTACGGGGACTGAACCCACGCTGCTGCCTCGCTCTGCATCACCCCCCCAGCCCGGTACGGGGACTGAACCCACGCTGCTCTCTCGCTCTGCATCACCCCCCAGCCCCCCAGCCCGGTACGGGGACTGAACCCACGCTGCTGCCTCGCTCTGCATCACCCCCCCACCCCCCAGCCCGGTACGGGGACTGAACCCACGCTGCTCTCTCGCTCTGCATCACCCCCCAGCCCCCCAGCCCGGTACGGGGACTGAACCCACGCTGCTGCCTCGCTCTGCATCACTAACCAGCCCCCCAGCCCGGTACGGGGACTGAACCCACGCTGCTGCCTCGCTCTGCACCACCCCCCAGCCCCCCAGCCCGGTACGGGGACTGAACCCACGCTGCTGCCTCGCTCTGCATCACTAACCAGCCCCCCAGCCCGGTACGGGGACTGAACCCACGCTGCTGCCTCGCTCTGCATCACTAACCATCCCGGTACGGAGACTGAACCCACGCTGCTGCCTCGCTCTGCATCACCCCCCAGCCCGGTACGGGGACTGAACCCACGCTGCTGCCTCGCTCTGCATCACCCCCCAGCCCGGTACGGGGACTGAACCCACGCTGCTGCCTCGCTCTGCATCACCCCCCAGCCCGGTACGGGGATTGAACCCACGCTGCTGCCTCGCACTGCATCACCCCCCAGCCCCCAGCCCGGTACGGGGACTGAACCCACGCTGCTGCCTCGCTCTGCATCACCCCCCAGCCCGGTACGGGGACTGAACCCACGCTGCTGCCTCGCTCTGCATCACCCCCCAGCCCGGTACGGGGACTGAACCCACGCTGCTGCCTCGCTCTGCATCACCCCCCAGCCCCCCAGCCCGGTACGGGGATTGAACCCACGCTGCTGCCTCGCTCTGCATCACCCCCCAGCCCCCAGCCCGGTACGGGGACTGAACCCACGCTGCTGCCTCGCTCTGCATCACCCCCCAGCCCGGTACGGGGACTGAACCCACGCTGCTGCCTCGCTCTGCATCACCCCCCAGCCCGGTACGGGGACTGAACCCACGCTGCTGCCTCGCTCTGCATCACCCCCCAGCCCCCAGCCCGGTACGGGGATTGAACCCACGCTGCTGCCTCGCTCTGCATCACCCCCCAGCCCCCCAGCCGGGTACGGGAACTGAACCCACGCTGCTGCCTCGCTCTGCATCACCCCCCAGCCCGGTACGGGGATTGAACCCACGATGCTGCCTCGCTCTGCATCACCCCCCAGCCCCCCCCAGCCCGGTACGGGAACTGAACCCACGCTGCTGCCTCGCTCTGCATCACCCTCCAGCCCGGTACGGGGACTGAACCCACGCTGCTGCCTCGCTCTGCATCACCCCCCAGCCCCCAGCCCGGTACGGGGACTGAACCCACGCTGCTGCCTCGCTCTGCATCACCCCCCAGCCCCCCAGCCCGGTACGGGGACTGAACCCACGCTGCTGCCTCGCTCTGCATCACCCCCCAGCCCCCCAGCCCGGTACGGGGATTGAACCCACGCTGCTGCCTCGCTCTGCATCACCCTCCAGCCCGGTACGGGGACTGAACCCACGCTGCTGCCTCGCTCTGCATCACCCCCCCAGCCCCCCAGCCCGGTACGGGGATTGAACCCACGCTGCTGCCTCGCTCTGCATCACCCCCCAGCCCGGTACGGGGACTGAACCCACGCTGCTGCCTCGCTCTGCATCACCCCCCAGCCCCCCAGCCCGGTACGGGGACTGAACCCACTCTGCTGCCTCGCTCTGCATCACCCCCCAGCCCGGTACGGGGATTGAACCCACGCTGCTGCCTCGCTCTGCATCACCCCCCAGCCCCCCAGCCCGGTACGGGGACTGAACCCACGCTGCTGCCTCGCTCTGCATCACCCCCCAGCCCCCCAGCCCGGTACGGGGACTGAACCCACTCTGCTGCCTCGCTCTGCATCACCCCCCAGCCCGGTACGGGGATTGAACCCACGCTGCTGCCTCGCTCTGCATCACCCCCCAGCCCGGTACGGGGACTGAACCCACGCTGCTGCCTCGCTCTGCATCACCCCCCAGCCCCCCAGCCCGGTACGGGGACTGAACCCACGCTGCTGCCTCACTCTGCATCACCCCCCAGCCCGGTACGGGGACTGAACCCACGCTGCTGCCTCGCTCTGCATCACCCCCCAGCCCGGTACGGGGACTGAACCCACGCTGCTGCCTCGATCTGCATCACCCCCCAGCCCCCCCGCCCGGTACGGGGACTGAACCCACGCTGCTGCCTCGCTCTGCATCACCCCCCAGCCCCCCCAGCCCGGTACGGGGACTGAACCCACGCTGCTGCCTCGCTCTGCATCACCCCCCAGCCCGGTACGGGGATTGAACCCACGCTGCTGCCTCGCTCTGCATCACCCCCCAGCCCGGTACGGGGATTGAACCCACGCTGCTGCCTCGCTCTGCATCACCCCCCAGCCCCCCAGCCCGGTACGGGGACTGAACCCACGTTGCTGCCTCGCTCTGCATCACCCCCCAGCCCCCCCAGCCCGGTACGGGGATTGAACCCACGCTGCTGCCTCGCTCTGCATCACCCCCCAGCCCGGTACGGGGACTGAACCCACGCTGCTGCCTCGCTCTGCATCACCACCCAGCCCCCCAGCCCGGTACGGGAATTGAACCCACGCTGCTGCCTCGCTCTGCATCACCCCCCAGCCCCCAGCCCGGTTTGGGGACTGAACCCACGCTGCTCTCTCGCTCTGCATCACCCCCCAGCCCCCCAGCCCGGTACGGGGACTGAACCCACGCTGCTGCCTCGCTCTGCATCACCCCCCAGCCCGGTACGGGGACTGAACCCACGCTGCTGCCTCAGGTTGCAGACCCCCGAGCACAGGGTGCGGACCCCCGAGCGCAGGGTGCGGACCCCCGAGCGCAGGTTGCAGACGCCCTAGCACAGGGTGCGGACCCCCGAGCGCAGGGTGCGGACGCCCGAGCACAGGGTGCAGACCCCCGAACACAGGGTGCAGACCCCCGAGCACAGGGTGCAGACCCCGAGCACAGGGTGCAGACCCCCGAGCACAGGGTGCGGACCCCCGAGCACAGGGTGCAGACCCCCGACCACAGGGTGCAGACCCCCGAGCACAGGGTGCGGACCCCCGGGCACAGGGTGCAGACCCCCGAGCACAGGGTGCGGACCCCCGAGCACAGGGTGAGGACCCCCGGGCACAGGGTGCAGACCCCCGAGCACAGGGTGCGGACCCCCGAGCACAGGGTGCAGACCCCCGAGCACAGGGTGCAGACCCCCGAGCACAGGGTGCGGACCCCCGGGCACAGGGTGCAGACCCCCGAGCACTGGGTGCGGACCCCCGAGCACAGGGTGCAGACCCCCGAGCACAGGGTGCAGACCCCCGAGCACTGGGTGTAGACCCCCGAGCACAGGGTGCAGACCCCCGAGCACAGGGTGCAGACCCCAGATCACAGGGTGTGGACCCCCGAGCACTGGGTGTAGACCCCCGAGCACTGGGTGTAGACCCCCGAGCACAGGGTGCAGACCCCCGAGCACAGGGTGTAGACCCCCGAGCACTGGGTGCAGACCCCCGAGCACAGGGTGCAGACCCCCGAGCGCAGGGTGCTGACCCCCGAGCACAGGGTGCGGACCCCCGAGCACAGGGTGCGGACCCCCGAGCACAGGGTGCGGACCCCCGAGCACAGGGTGCGGACCCCCGAGCACAGGGTACGGACCCCCGAGCGCAGGGTGCAGACCCCCGAACACAGGGTACAGACCCCCGAGCACAGGGTGCAGACCCCCGAGCACAGGGTGCAGACCCCCGAGCACAGGGTACAGACCCCCGAGCACAGGGTGCAGACCCCCGAGCACAGGGTGCAGACCCCCGAGCACAGGGTGCGGACCCCCGAGCACTGGGTGTAGACCCCCGAGCACAGGGTGCAGACCCCCGAGCACAGGGTGCGGACCCCCGAGCACAGGGTGTGGACCCCCGTGCACAGGGTGCAGACCCCCGAGCACTGGGTGTAGACCCCCGAGCACAGGGTGCAGACCCCCGAGCACAGGGTGCAGACCCCCGAGCACTGGGTGTAGACCCCCGAGCACAGGGTGCGGACCCCCGTGCACAGGGTGCAGACCCCCGAGGACTGGGTGCAGACCCCCGAGCACAGGGTGCAGACCCCCGAGCACAGGGTACAGACCCCCGAGCACAGGGTGCAGACCCCCGAACACAGGGTGCAGACCCCCGAGCACAGGGTGCAGACCCCCGAGCACAGGGTGCAGACCCCCGAGCACAGGGTGCAGACCCCCGAACACAGGGTGCAGACCCCCGAGCACAGGGTGCAGACCCCTAGCACAGGGTGCAGACCCCCGAGCACAGGGTGCGGACCCCCGAGCACAGGGTGCAGACCCCCGAGCACAGGGTGCAGACCCCCGAGCACAGGGTGCGGACCCCCGGGCACAGGGTGCAGACCCCCGAGCACAGGGTGCGGACCCCCGAGCACAGGGTGCGGACCCCCGAGCACAGGGTGCGGACCCCCGAGCACAGGGTGCGGACCCCCGAGCACAGGGTACGGACCCCCGAGCGCAGGGTGCAGACCCCCGAACACAGGGTACAGACCCCCGAGCACAGGGTGCGGACCCCCGAGCACAGGGTGCGGACCCCCGAGCACAAGGTGCAGACCCCCGAGCTCAGGGTGCGGACCCCCGAGCACAGGGTGCAGACCCCCGAGCACAGGGTACAGACCCCCGAGCACAGGGTACAGACCCCCGAGCACAGGGTGCAGACCCCCGAGCACAGGGTGCAGACCCCCGAGCACTGGGTGTAGACCCCCGAGCACAGGGTGCAGACCCCCGAGCACAGGGTGCAGACCCCCGAGCACTGGGTGTAGACCCCCGAGCACAGGGTGCAGACCCCCGAGCACAGGGTGCAGACCCCCGAGCACAGGGTGCAGACCCCCGAGCACTGGGTGTAGACCCCCGAGCACAGGGTGCAGACCCCCGAGCACTGGGTGTAGACCCCCGAGCACAGGGTGCGGACCCCCGTGCACAGGGTGCAGACCCCCGAGGACTGGGTGCAGACCCCCGAGCACAGGGTGCAGACCCCCGAGCACAGGGTGGAGAACCCCGAGCACAAGGTGCGGACCCCCGAGCACAGGGTGTGAACCCCCGAGCGCAGGGTGCAGACCCCCGAGCACAGGGTGCAGACCCCCGAGCACAGGGTGCGGACCTTCGAGCACAGGGTGCGGACCCCCGAGCACAGGGTGCAGACCCCCGAGCACAGGGTGCAGACCCCCGAGCACAGGGTGCGGACCCCCGAGCACAGGGTGCGGACCCCCGAACACAGGGTGCAGACCCCCGAGCACAGGGTGCAGACTCCCGAGCACAGCGTGCGGACCCCCGAACACAGGGTGCAGACCCCCCGAGCACAGGTTTCGGACCCCCCGAGCACAGGGTGCGGACCCCCGAGCACAGGGTGCGGACCCCCGAACACAGGGTGCGGACCCCCGAACACAGGGTGCAGACCCCCCGAGCACAGGGTGCGGACCCCGCGAGCACAGGGTGCGGACCCCCGAACACAGGGTACTGACCACCGATCACAGGGTGCGGACCCCCGAACACAGGGTGCAGACCACCGAGCACAGGGTGCAGACCCCCGAGCACTGGGTGCGGATCCCCGAGCACAGGGTGCAGACCCACCGAACACAGGGTGCAGACCCCCGAGCACTGGGTGCGGATCCCCGAGCAAAGGGTGCGGACCCCCGAGCACAGGGTGCAGACACCCGAGCACAGGGTGCAGACCCCCGAGCACAGGGTGCGGACCCCCGAGCACAGGGTGCGGACCCCCGAGCACAAGGTGCAGACCCCCGAGCACAGGGTGCGGACCCCCCGAGCACAGGGTGCGGACCCCCGAGCACAGGGTGCGGACCCCCGAGCACAGGGTGCGGACCCCCGAGCACAGGGTGCGGACCCCCGAGCTCAGGGTACGGACCCCCGAGCACAGGGTGCGGACCCCCGAGGACTGGGTGCAGACCCCCGAGCACAGGGTGCAGACCCCCGAGCACAGGGTACAGACCCCCGAGCACAGGGTGCAGACCCCCGAACACAGGGTGCAGACCCCCGAGCACAGGGTGCAGACCCCCGAGCACAGGGTGCAGACCCCCGAGCACAGGGTGCAGACCCCCGAACACAGGGTGCAGACCCCCGAGCACAGGGTGCAGACCCCTAGCACAGGGTGCAGACCCCCGAGCACAGGGTGCGGACCCCCGAGCACAGGGTGCAGACCCCCGAGCACAGGGTGCAGACCCCCGAGCACAGGGTGCGGACCCCCGGGCACAGGGTGCAGACCCCCGAGCACAGGGTGCGGACCCCCGAGCACAGGGTGCGGACCCCCGAGCACAGGGTGCGGACCCCCGAGCACAGGGTGCGGACCCCCGAGCACAGGGTACGGACCCCCGAGCGCAGGGTGCAGACCCCCGAACACAGGGTACAGACCCCCGAGCACATGGTGCGGACCCCCGAGCACAGGGTGCGGACCCCCGAGCACAAGGTGCAGACCCCCGAGCTCAGGGTGCGGACCCCCGAGCACAGGGTGCAGACCCCCGAGCACAGGGTACAGACCCCCGAGCACAGGGTACAGACCCCGAGCACAGGGTGCAGACCCCCGAGCACAGGGTGCAGACCCCCGAGCACTGGGTGTAGACCCCCGAGCACAGGGTGCAGACCCCCGAGCACAGGGTGCAGACCCCCGAGCACTGGGTGTAGACCCCCGAGCACAGGGTGCAGACCCCCGAGCACAGGGTGCAGACCCCCGAGCACTGGGTGTAGACCCCCGAGCACAGGGTGCAGACCCCCGAGCACTGGGTGTAGACCCCCGAGCACAGGGTGCGGACCCCCGTGCACAGGGTGCAGACCCCCGAGGACTGGGTGCAGACCCCCGAGCACAGGGTGCAGACCCCCGAGCACAGGGTGGAGAACCCCGAGCACAAGGTGCGGACCCCCGAGCACAGGGTGTGAACCCCCGAGCGCAGGGTGCAGACCCCCGAGCACAGGGTGCAGACCCCCGTGCACAGGGTGCGGACCTTCGAGCACAGGGTGCAGACCCCCGAGCACAGGGTGCAGACCCCCGAGCACAGCGTGCGGACCCCCGAACACAGGGTGCAGACCCACCGAGCACAGGTTTCGGACCCCCCGAGCACAGGGTGCGGACCCCCGAGCACAGGGTGCGGACCCCCGAACACAGGGTGCGGACCCCCGAACACAGGGTGCAGACCCCCCGAGCACAGGGTGCGGACCCCGCGAGCACAGGGTGCGGACCCCCGAACACAGGGTACTGACCACCGATCACAGGGTGCGGACCCCCGAACACAGGGTGCAGACCACCGAGCACAGGGTGCAGACCCCCGAGCACTGGGTGCGGATCCCCGAGCACAGGGTGCAGACCCACCGAACACAGGGTGCAGACCCCCGAGCACTGGGTGCGGATCCCCGAACAAAGGGTGCGGACCCCCGAGCACAGGGTGCAGACACCCGAGCACAGGGTGCAGACCCCCGAGCACAGGGTGCGGACCCCCGAGCACAGGGTGCGGACCCCCGAGCACAAGGTGCAGACCCCCGAGCACAGGGTGCGGACCCCCCGAGCACAGGGTGCGGACCCCCGAGCACAGGGTGCGGACCCCCGAGCACAGGGTGCGGACCCCCGAGCACAGGGTGCGGACCCCCGAGCACAGGGTGCGGACCCCCGAGCACAGGGTGCGGACCCCCGAGCACAGGGTGCGGACCCCCGAGCACAAGGTGCAGACCCCCGAGCACAGGGTACAGATCTCCGAGCACAGGGTGCGGACCCCCGAGCACAAGGTGCAGACGCCCGAGCACAGGGTACAGACCCCCGAGCACAGGGTGCGGACCCCCGAGCACAGGGTACAGACCCCCGAGCACAAGGTGCAGACCCCCGAGCACAGGGTGCAGACCCCCGAGCACAGGGTACAGATCTCCGAGCACAGGGTGCAGACCCCCGAACACAGGGTGCAGACCCCCGAGCACAGGGTGCAGACCCCCGAGCACAGGGTGCAGACCCCCGAGCACAGGGTGCAGACCCCCGAACACAGGGTGCAGACCCCCGAGCACAGGGTGCAGACCCCCGAGCACAGGGTGCAGACCCCCGAGCACAGGGTGCAGACCCCCGAGCACAGGGTACAGACCCCCGAGCACAGGGTACAGACCCCCGAGCACAGGGTGCAGACACCCGAGCACAGGGTGCGGATGCCCGAGCACAGGGTGCGGACCCCCGAGCACAGGGTGCGGACCCCCGAGCACAGGGTGCGGACCCACGAGCACAGGGTGCGGACACCCCGAGCACAGGGTGCGGACCCCCGAACACAGGGTGCGGACCCCCGAACACAGGGTGCAGACCCCCGAGCACAGGGTGCGGACCCACGAGCACAGGGTGCGGACCCCCGAGCACAGGGTGCAGACCCCCGAGCACAGGGTGCGGACCCCCCGAGCACAGGGTGCGGACCCCCGAGCACAGGGTGCGGACCCACGAGCACAGGGTGCGGACCCCCGAGCACAGGGTGCAGACCCCCGAGCACAGGGTGCGGACCCCCCGAGCACAGGGTGCGGACCCCCGAACACAGGGTGCGGACCCCCGAACACAGGGTGCAGACCCCCGAGCACAGGGTGCGGACCCCCCGAGCACAGGGTGCGGACCCCCGAGCACAGGGTGCGGACCCCCGAACACAGGGTGCAGACCCCCGAGCACAGGGTACAGACCCCCGAGCACAGGGTGCAGACCCCCGAACACAGGGTACAGACCCCCGAACACAGGGTGCGGACCCCCGAGCACAGGGTGCAGACCCCCGAACACAGGGTGCGGACCCCCGAGCACAGGGTGTGGACCCCCGAGCACAGGGTGCGGACCCCCGAGCACAAGGTGCAGACCCCCGAGCACAGGGTGCAGACCCCCGAGCACAGGGTGCAGACCCCCGAGCACAGGGTGCGGACCCCCGAGCACAGGGTACGGACCCCCGAGCACAGGGTGCAGACCCCCGAGCACAGGGTGCGGACCCCCGGGCACAGGGTGCAGACCCCCGAGCACAGGGTGCGGACCCCCGAGCACAGGGTGCGGAACCCCGGGCACAGGGTGCGGACCCCCGAGCACAGGGTGCGGACCCCCGAGCACAGGGTGCAGACCCCCGAGCACAGGGTGTAGACCCCCGAGCACTGGGTGTAGACCCCCGAGCACAGGGTGCGGACCCCCGAGCGCAGGGTGCGGACCCCGAGCACAGGGTGCTGACCCCCGAGCACAGGGTGCGGACCCCCGAGCACAGGGTGCGGACCCCCGGGCACAGGGTGCAGACCCCCGAGCACAGGGTGCGGACCCCCGAGCACAGGGTGCAGACCCCCGAGCACAGGGTGCAGACCCCCGAGCACAGGGTGCGGACCCCCGGGCACAGGGTGCAGACCCCCGAGCACAGGGTGCGGACCCCCGAGCACAGGGTGCAGACCCCCGAGCACAGGGTGCAGACCCCCGAGCACTGGGTGTAGACCCCCGAGCACAGGGTGCAGACCCCCGAGCACAGGGTGCAGACCCCCGAGCACAGGGTGCGGACCCCCGAGCACAGGGTGCAGACCCCCCGAGCACAGGGTGCGGACCCCGCGAGCACAGGGTGCGGACCCCCGAACACAGGGTACAGACCCCCGAGCACAGGGTGCGGACCCCCGAACACAGGGTGCAGACCCCCGAGCACAGGGTACAGACCCCCGAGCACAGGGTACAGACCCCCGAGCACAGTGTGAAGACCCCCGAGCACAGGGTGCAGACCCCCGAGCACAGGGTGCAGACCACCGAACACAGGGTGCAGACCCCCGAGCACAGGGTGCGGACCCCCGAGCACAAGGTGCAGACCCCCGAGCACAGGGTGCAGACCCCCGAGCACAGGGTGCAGACCCCCGAGCACAGGGTTCGGACCCCCCGAGCACAGGGTGCGGACCCCCGAGCACAGGGTGCGGACCCCCGAACACAGGGTGCGGACCCCCGAACACAGGGTGCGGACCCCGCGAGCACAGGGTGCGGACTCCCGAACACAGGGTACAGACCCCCGAGCACAGGTTGCGGACCCCCGAACACAGGGTGCAGACCCCCGAGCACAGGGTGCAGACCCACCGAACACAGGGTGCAGACCCCCGAGCACTGGGTGCGGATCCCCGAGCACAGGGTGCGGACCCCCGAGCACAGGGTGCAGACACCCGAGCACAGGGTGCAGACCCCCGAGCACAGGGTGCAGACCCCCGAGCACTGGGTGCAGACCCCCGAGCACAGGGTGCGGACCCCCGAGCACAGGGTGCGGACCCCCGAGCACAGGGTGCGGACCCCCGAGCACAGCGTGCGGACCCCCGAGCACAGGGTGCGGACCCCCGAGCACAGGGTGCGGACCCCCGAGCACAGGGTGCGGACCCCCGAGCACAGGGTGCGGACCCCCGAGCACAGGGTGCGGACCCCCGAGCACAGGGTGCAGACCCCCGAGCACAGGGTGCAGACCCCCGAGCACAGGGTGCAGACCCCCGAGCACTGGGTGTAGACCCCCGAGCACAGGGTGCAGACCCCCGAGCACAGGGTGCAGACCCCCGAGCACTGGGTGTAGACCCCCGAGCACAGGGTGCAGACCCCCGAGCACAGGGTGCAGACCCCCGAGCACAGGGTGCAGACCCCCGAGCACTGGGTGTAGACCCCCGAGCACAGGGTGCAGACCCCCGAGCACTGGGTGTAGACCCCCGAGCACAGGGTGCGGACCCCCGTGCACAGGGTGCAGACCCCCGAGGACTGGGTGCAGACCCCCGAGCACAGGGTGCAGACCCCCGAGCACAGGGTGGAGAACCCCGAGCACAAGGTGCGGACCCCCGAGCACAGGGTGTGGACCCCCGAGCGCAGGGTGCAGACCCCCGAGCACAGGGTGCAGACCCCCGAGCACAGGGTGCAGACCCCCGAGCACAGGGTGCGGACCTTCGAGCACAGGGTGCGGACCCCCGAGCACAGGGTGCAGACCCCCGAGCACAGGGTGCAGACCCCCGAGCACAGGGTGCGGACCCCCGAGCACAGGGTGCGGACCCCCGAACACAGGGTGCAGACCCCCGAGCACAGGGTACAGACCCCCGAGCACAGGGTGCGGACCCCCGAGCACAGGGTACAGACCCCCGAGCACAAGGTGCAGACCCCCGAGCACAGGGTGCAGACCCCCGAGCACAGGGTACAGATCTCCGAGCACAGGGTGCAGACCCCCGAACACAGGGTGCAGACCCCCGAGCACAGGGTGCAGACCCCCGAGCACAGGGTGCAGACCCCCGAGCACAGGGTGCAGACCCCCGAACACAGGGTGCAGACCCCCGAGCACAGGGTGCAGACCCCCGAGCACAGGGTGCAGACCCCCGAGCACAGGGTGCAGACCCCCGAGCACAGGGTACAGACCCCCGAGCACAGGGTACAGACCCCCGAGCACAGGGTGCAGACACCCGAGCACAGGGTGCAGACCCCCGAGCACAGGGTACAGACCCCCGAGCACAGGGTGCAGACCCCCGAGCACAGGGTGCGGACCCCCGAGCACAGGGTGCGGACCCCCGAGCACAGGGTGCGGACCCACGAGCACAGGGTGCGGACCCCCGAGCACAGCGTGCAGACCCCCGAGCACAGGGTGCGGACCCCCGAGCACAGGGTGCGGACCCCCGAGCACAGGGTGCGGACCCCCGAGCACAGGGTGCGGACCCACGAGCACAGGGTGCGGACACCCCGAGCACAGGGTGCGGACCCCCGAACACAGGGTGCGGACCCCCGAACACAGGGTGCAGACCCCCGAGCACAGGGTGCGGACCCACGAGCACAGGGTGCGGACCCCCGAGCACAGGGTGCAGACCCCCGAGCACAGGGTGCGGACCCCCCGAGCACAGGGTGCGGACCCCCGAGCACAGGGTGCGGACCCACGAGCACAGGGTGCGGACCCCCGAGCACAGGGTGCGGACCCCCGAGCACAGGGTGCGGACCCCCCGAGCACAGGGTGCGGACCCCCGAACACAGGGTGCGGACCCCCGAACACAGGGTGCAGACCCCCGAGCACAGGGTGCGGACCCCCCGAGCACAGGGTGCGGACCCCCGAGCACAGGGTGCGGACCCCCGAACACAGGGTGCAGACCCCCGAGCACAGGGTACAGACCCCCGAGCACAGGGTGCAGACCCCCGAACACAGGGTACAGACCCCCGAACACAGGGTGCGGACCCCCGAGCACAGGGTGCAGACCCCCGAACACAGGGTGCGGACCCCCGAGCACAGGGTGTGGACCCCCGAGCACAGGGTGCGGACCCCCGAGCACAAGGTGCAGACCCCCGAGCACAAGGTGCAGACCCCCGAGCACAGGGTACAGACCCCCGAACACAGGGTGCGGACCCCCGAGCACAGGGTGCAGACCCCCGAGCACAGGGTACGGACCCCCGAGCACAGGGTGCGGACCCCCGAGCACAGGGTGCGGACCCCCGAGCACAGGGTGCGGACCCCCGAGCACAAGGTGCAGACCCCCGAGCACAGGGTACAGATCTCCGAGCACAGGGTGCGGACCCCCGAGCACAAGGTGCAGACCCCCGAGCACAGGGTACAGACCCCCGAGCACAGGGTGCGGACCCCCGAGCACAGGGTACAGACCCCCGAGCACAAGGTGCAGACCCCCGAGCACAGGGTGCAGACCCCCGAGCACAGGGTACAGATCTCCGAGCACAGGGTGCAGACCCCCGAACACAGGGTGCAGACCCCCGAGCACAGGGTGCAGACCCCCGAGCACAGGGTGCAGACCCCCGAGCACAGGGTGCAGACCCCCGAGCACAGGGTGCGGACCCCCCGAGCACAGGGTGCGGACCCCCGAGCACAAGGTGCAGACCCACGAGCACAGGGTGCGGACCCCCGAGCACAGGGTGCGGACCCCCGAGCACAGGGTGCGGACCCCCGAGCACAGGGTACGGACCCCCGAGCACAGGGTGCGGACCCCCGAGCACAGGGTGCGGACCCCCGAGCACAGGGTGCGGACCCCCGAGCACAAGGTGCGGACCCCCGAGCACAGGGTACAGATCTCCGAGCACAGGGTGCGGACCCCCGAGCACAAGGTGCAGACCCCCGAGCACAGGGTACAGACCCCCGAGCACAGGGTGCGGACCCCCGAGCACAGGGTACAGACCCCCGAGCACAAGGTGCAGACCCCCGAGCACAGGGTGCAGACCCCCGAGCACAGGGTACAGATCTCCGAGCACAGGGTGCAGACCCCCGAACACAGGGTGCAGACCCCCGAGCACAGGGTGCAGACCCCCGAGCACAGGGTGCAGACCCCCGAGCACAGGGTGCAGACCCCCGAACACAGGGTGCAGACCCCCGAGCACAGGGTGCAGACCCCCGAGCACAGGGTGCAGACCCCCGAGCACAGGGTGCAGACCCCCGAGCACAGGGTGCAGACCCCCGAGCACAGGGTACAGACCCCCGAGCACAGGGTACAGACCCCCGAGCACAGGGTGCAGACACCCGAGCACAGGGTGCAGACCCCCGAGCACAGGGTACAGACCCCCGAGCACAGGGTGCAGACCCCCGAGCACAGGGTGCGGACCCCCGAGCACAGGGTGCGGACCCCCGAGCACAGGGTGCGGACCCACGAGCACAGGGTGCGGACCCCCGAGCACAGCGTGCGGACCCCCGAGCACAGGGTGCGGACCCCCGAGCACAGGGTGCGGACCCCCGAGCACAGGGTGCGGACCCCCGAGCACAGGGTGCGGACCCACGAGCACAGGGTGCGGACACCCCGAGCACAGGGTGCGGACCCCCGAACACAGGGTGCGGACCCCCGAACACAGGGTGCAGACCCCCGAGCACAGGGTGCGGACCCACGAGCACAGGGTGCGGACCCCCGAGCACAGGGTGCAGACCCCCGAGCACAGGGTGCGGACCCCCCGAGCACAGGGTGCGGACCCCCGAGCACAGGGTGCGGACCCACGAGCACAGGGTGCGGACCCCCGAACACAGGGTGCAGACCCCCGAGCACAGGGTGCGGACCCCCCGAGCACAGGGTGCGGACCCCCGAGCACAGGGTGCGGACCCCCGAACACAGGGTGCAGACCCCCGAGCACAGGGTACAGACCCCCGAGCACAGGGTGCAGACCCCCGAACACAGGGTACAGACCCCCGAACACAGGGTGCGGACCCCCGAGCACAGGGTGCAGACCCCCGAACACAGGGTGCGGACCCCCGAGCACAGGGTGTGGACCCCCGAGCACAGGGTGCGGACCCCCGAGCACAAGGTGCAGACCCCCGAGCACAGGGTGCAGACCCCCGAGCACAGGGTGCAGACCCCCGAGCACAGGGTGCGGACCCCCGAGCACAGGGTACGGACCCCCGAGCACAGGGTGCAGACCCCCGGGCACAGGGTGCGGACCCACGAGCACAGGGTGCGGACCCCCGGGCACAGGGTACAGACCCCCGAGCACAGGGTGCGGACCCCCGAACACAGGGTGCAGACCCCCGAGCACAGGGTGCAGACCCCCGGGCACAGGGTGCGGACCCACGAGCACAGGGTGCGGACCCCCGGGCACAGGGTACAGACCCCCGAGCACAGGGTGCGGACCCCCGAGCACAGGGTGCAGACCCCCGAGCACAGGGTGCAGACCCCGAGCACAGGGTGCAGACCCCCGAGCACAGGGTGCGGACCCCCGAGCACAGGGTGCAGACCCCCGAGCACAGGGTGCAGACCCCCGAGCACAGGGTGCGGACCCCCGGGCACAGGGTGCAGAACCCCGAGCACAGGGTGCGGACCCCCGAGCACAGGGTGCGGAACCCCGGGCACAGGGTGCGGACCCCCGAGCACAGGGTGCGGACCCCCGAGCACAGGGTGCAGACCCCCGAGCACAGGGTGTAGACCCCCGAGCACTGGGTGGAGACCCCCGAGCACAGGGTGCGGACCCCCGAGCGCAGGGTGCGGACCCCGAGCACAGGGTGCTGACCCCCGAGCACAGGGTGCGGACCCCCGAGCACAGGGTGCGGACCCCCGGGCACAGGGTGCAGACCCCCGAGCACAGGGTGCGGACCCCCGAGCACAGGGTGCAGACCCCCGAGCACAGGGTGCGGACCCCCGGGCACAGGGTGCAGACCCCCGAGCACAGGGTGCGGACCCCCGAGCACAGGGTGCAGACCCCCGAGCACAGGGTGCAGACCCCCGAGCACTGGGTGTAGACCCCCGAGCACAGGGTGCAGACCCCCGAGCACAGGGTGCAGACCCCCGAGCACAGGGTGCGGACCCCCGAGCACAGGGTGCAGACCCCCCGAGCACAGGGTTCGGACCCCCCGAGCACAGGGTGCGGACCCCCGAGCACAGGGTGCGGACCCCCGAACACAGGGTGCGGACCCCCGAACACAGGGTGCAGACCCCCCGAGCACAGGGTGCGGACCCCGCGAGCACAGGGTGCGGACCCCCGAACACAGGGTACAGACCCCCGAGCACAGGGTGCGGACCCCCGAACACAGGGTGCAGACCCCCGAGCACAGGGTACAGACCCCCGAGCACAGGGTACAGACCCCCGAGCACAGTGTGAAGACCCCCGAGCACAGGGTGCAGACCCCCGAGCACAGGGTGCAGACCCACCGAACACAGGGTGCAGACCCCCGAGCACAGGGTGCGGACCCCCGAGCACAAGGTGCAGACCCCCGAGCACAGGGTGCAGACCCCCGAGCACAGGGTGCAGACCCCCGAGCACAGGGTTCGGACCCCCCGAGCACAGGGTGCGGACCCCCGAGCACAGGGTGCGGACCCCCGAACACAGGGTGCGGACCCCCGAACACAGGGTGCGGACCCCGCGAGCACAGGGTGCGGACCCCCGAACACAGGGTACAGACCCCCGAGCACAGGGTGCGGACCCCGAACACAGGGTGCAGACCCCCGAGCACAGGGTGCAGACCCACCGAACACAGGGTGCAGACCCCCGAGCACTGGGTGCGGATCCCCGAGCACAGGGTGCGGACCCCCGAGCACAGGGTGCAGACACCCGAGCACAGGGTGCAGACCCCCGAGCACAGAGTGCGGACCCCCGAGCACAAGGTGCAGACCCCCGAGCACAGGGTGCAGACACCCGAGCACAGGGTGCAGACCCCCGAGCACAGGGTGAAGACCCCCGAGCACAGGGTGCAGACCCCCGAGCACAGGGTGCAGACCCCCGAGCACAGGGTGCAGACCCCGAGCACAGGGTGCGGACCCCCGAGCACAGGGTGCAGACCCCCGAGCACAGGGTGCAGACCCCCGAGCACAGGGTGCGGACCCCCGGGCACAGGGTGCAGAACCCCGAGCACAGGGTGCGGACCCCCGAGCACAGGGTGCGGAACCCCGGGCACAGGGTGCGGACCCCCGAGCACAGGGTGCGGACCCCCGAGCACAGGGTGCAGACCCCCGAGCACAGGGTGTAGACCCCCGAGCACTGGGTGTAGACCCCCGAGCACAGGGTGCGGACCCCCGAGCGCAGGGTGCGGACCCCGAGCACAGGGTGCTGACCCCCGAGCACAGGGTGCGGACCCCCGAGCACAGGGTGCGGACCCCCGGGCACAGGGTGCAGACCCCCGAGCACAGGGTGCGGACCCCCGAGCACAGGGTGCGGATCCCCGAGCACAGGGTGCAGACCCCCGAGCACAGGGTGCAGACCCCCGAGCACTGGGTGTAGACCCCCGAGCACAGGGTGCAGACCCCCGAGCACAGGGTGCAGACCCCCGAGCACAGGGTGCGGACCCCCGAGCACAGGGTGCAGACCCCCCGAGCACAGGGTTCGGACCCCCCGAGCACAGGGTGCGGACCCCCGAGCACAGGGTGCGGACCCCCGAACACAGGGTGCGGACCCCCGAACACAGGGTGCAGACCCCCCGAGCACAGGGTGCGGACCCCGCGAGCACAGGGTGCGGACCCCCGAACACAGGGTACAGACCCCCGAGCACAGGGTGCGGACCCCCGAACACAGGGTGCAGACCCCCGAGCACAGGGTACAGACCCCCGAGCACAGGGTACAGACCCCCGAGCACAGTGTGAAGACCCCCGAGCACAGGGTGCAGACCCCCGAGCACAGGGTGCAGACCCACCGAACACAGGGTGCAGACCCCCGAGCACAGGGTGCGGACCCCCGAGCACAAGGTGCAGACCCCCGAGCACAGGGTGCAGACCCCCGAGCACAGGGTGCAGACCCCCGAGCACAGGGTTCGGACCCCCCGAGCACAGGGTGCGGACCCCCGAGCACAGGGTGCGGACCCCCGAACACAGGGTGCGGACCCCCGAACACAGGGTGCGGACCCCGCGAGCACAGGGTGCGGACCCCCGAACACAGGGTACAGACCCCCGAGCACAGGGTGCGGACCCCCGAACACAGGGTGCAGACCCCCGAGCACAGGGTGCAGACCCACCGAACACAGGGTGCAGACCCCCGAGCACTGGGTGCGGATCCCCGAGCACAGGGTGCGGACCCCCGAGCACAGGGTGCAGACACCCGAGCACAGGGTGCAGACCCCCGAGCACAGAGTGCGGACCCCCGAGCACAAGGTGCAGACCCCCGAGCACAGGGTGCAGACACCCGAGCACAGGGTGCAGACCCCCGAGCACAGGGTGCGGACCCCCGAGCACAAGGTGCAGACACCCGAGCACAGGGTGCAGACCCCCGAGCACAGGGTGCAGACCCCCGAGCACAGGGTGCAGACCCCCGAGCACTGGGTGCAGACCCCCGAGCACAGGGTGCGGACCCCCGAGCACAGGGTGCGGACCCCCGAGCACAGGGTGCGGACCCCCGAGCACAGGGTGCGGACCCCCGAACACAGGGTGCAGACCCCCGAGCACAGGGTACAGACCCCCGAGCACAGGGTGCAGACCCCCGAACACAGGGTACAGACCCCCGAACACAGGGTGCGGACCCCCGAGCACAGGGTGCAGACCCCCGAACACAGGGTGCGGACCCCCGAGCACAGGGTGTGGACCCCCGAGCACAGGGTGCGGACCCCCGAGCACAAGGTGCAGACCCCCGAGCACAAGGTGCAGACCCCCGAGCACAGGGTACAGACCCCCGAACACAGGGTGCGGACCCCCGAGCACAGGGTGCAGACCCCCGAGCACAGGGTACGGACCCCCGAGCACAGGGTGCGGACCCCCGAGCACAGGGTGCGGACCCCCGAGCACAGGGTGCGGACCCCCGAGCACAAGGTGCAGACCCCCGAGCACAGGGTACAGATCTCCGAGCACAGGGTGCGGACCCCCGAGCACAAGGTGCAGACCCCCGAGCACAGGGTACAGACCCCCGAGCACAGGGTGCGGACCCCCGAGCACAGGGTACAGACCCCCGAGCACAAGGTGCAGACCCCCGAGCACAGGGTGCAGACCCCCGAGCACAGGGTACAGATCTCCGAGCACAGGGTGCAGACCCCCGAACACAGGGTGCAGACCCCCGAGCACAGGGTGCAGACCCCCGAGCACAGGGTGCAGACCCCCGAGCACAGGGTGCAGACCCCCGAGCACAGGGTGCGGACCCCCCGAGCACAGGGTGCGGACCCCCGAGCACAAGGTGCAGACCCACGAGCACAGGGTGCGGACCCCCGAGCACAGGGTGCGGACCCCCGAGCACAGGGTGCGGACCCCCGAGCACAGGGTACGGACCCCCGAGCACAGGGTGCGGACCCCCGAGCACAGGGTGCGGACCCCCGAGCACAGGGTGCGGACCCCCGAGCACAAGGTGCGGACCCCCGAGCACAGGGTACAGATCTCCGAGCACAGGGTGCGGACCCCCGAGCACAAGGTGCAGACCCCCGAGCACAGGGTACAGACCCCCGAGCACAGGGTGCGGACCCCCGAGCACAGGGTACAGACCCCCGAGCACAAGGTGCAGACCCCCGAGCACAGGGTGCAGACCCCCGAGCACAGGGTACAGATCTCCGAGCACAGGGTGCAGACCCCCGAACACAGGGTGCAGACCCCCGAGCACAGGGTGCAGACCCCCGAGCACAGGGTGCAGACCCCCGAGCACAGGGTGCAGACCCCCGAACACAGGGTGCAGACCCCCGAGCACAGGGTGCAGACCCCCGAGCACAGGGTGCAGACCCCCGAGCACAGGGTGCAGACCCCCGAGCACAGGGTGCAGACCCCCGAGCACAGGGTACAGACCCCCGAGCACAGGGTACAGACCCCCGAGCACAGGGTGCAGACACCCGAGCACAGGGTGCAGACCCCCGAGCACAGGGTACAGACCCCCGAGCACAGGGTGCAGACCCCCGAGCACAGGGTGCGGACCCCCGAGCACAGGGTGCGGACCCCCGAGCACAGGGTGCGGACCCACGAGCACAGGGTGCGGACCCCCGAGCACAGCGTGCGGACCCCCGAGCACAGGGTGCGGACCCCCGAGCACAGGGTGCGGACCCCCGAGCACAGGGTGCGGACCCCCGAGCACAGGGTGCGGACCCACGAGCACAGGGTGCGGACACCCCGAGCACAGGGTGCGGACCCCCGAACACAGGGTGCGGACCCCCGAACACAGGGTGCAGACCCCCGAGCACAGGGTGCGGACCCACGAGCACAGGGTGCGGACCCCCGAGCACAGGGTGCAGACCCCCGAGCACAGGGTGCGGACCCCCCGAGCACAGGGTGCGGACCCCCGAGCACAGGGTGCGGACCCACGAGCACAGGGTGCGGACCCCCGAACACAGGGTGCAGACCCCCGAGCACAGGGTGCGGACCCCCCGAGCACAGGGTGCGGACCCCCGAGCACAGGGTGCGGACCCCCGAACACAGGGTGCAGACCCCCGAGCACAGGGTACAGACCCCCGAGCACAGGGTGCAGACCCCCGAACACAGGGTACAGACCCCCGAACACAGGGTGCGGACCCCCGAGCACAGGGTGCAGACCCCCGAACACAGGGTGCGGACCCCCGAGCACAGGGTGTGGACCCCCGAGCACAGGGTGCGGACCCCCGAGCACAAGGTGCAGACCCCCGAGCACAGGGTGCAGACCCCCGAGCACAGGGTGCAGACCCCCGAGCACAGGGTGCGGACCCCCGAGCACAGGGTACGGACCCCCGAGCACAGGGTGCAGACCCCCGGGCACAGGGTGCGGACCCACGAGCACAGGGTGCGGACCCCCGGGCACAGGGTACAGACCCCCGAGCACAGGGTGCGGACCCCCGAACACAGGGTGCAGACCCCCGAGCACAGGGTGCAGACCCCCGGGCACAGGGTGCGGACCCACGAGCACAGGGTGCGGACCCCCGGGCACAGGGTACAGACCCCCGAGCACAGGGTGCGGACCCCCGAGCACAGGGTGCAGACCCCCGAGCACAGGGTGCAGACCCCGAGCACAGGGTGCAGACCCCCGAGCACAGGGTGCGGACCCCCGAGCACAGGGTGCAGACCCCCGAGCACAGGGTGCAGACCCCCGAGCACAGGGTGCGGACCCCCGGGCACAGGGTGCAGAACCCCGAGCACAGGGTGCGGACCCCCGAGCACAGGGTGCGGAACCCCGGGCACAGGGTGCGGACCCCCGAGCACAGGGTGCGGACCCCCGAGCACAGGGTGCAGACCCCCGAGCACAGGGTGTAGACCCCCGAGCACTGGGTGGAGACCCCCGAGCACAGGGTGCGGACCCCCGAGCGCAGGGTGCGGACCCCGAGCACAGGGTGCTGACCCCCGAGCACAGGGTGCGGACCCCCGAGCACAGGGTGCGGACCCCCGGGCACAGGGTGCAGACCCCCGAGCACAGGGTGCGGACCCCCGAGCACAGGGTGCAGACCCCCGAGCACAGGGTGCGGACCCCCGGGCACAGGGTGCAGACCCCCGAGCACAGGGTGCGGACCCCCGAGCACAGGGTGCAGACCCCCGAGCACAGGGTGCAGACCCCCGAGCACTGGGTGTAGACCCCCGAGCACAGGGTGCAGACCCCCGAGCACAGGGTGCAGACCCCCGAGCACAGGGTGCGGACCCCCGAGCACAGGGTGCAGACCCCCCGAGCACAGGGTTCGGACCCCCCGAGCACAGGGTGCGGACCCCCGAGCACAGGGTGCGGACCCCCGAACACAGGGTGCGGACCCCCGAACACAGGGTGCAGACCCCCCGAGCACAGGGTGAAGACCCCCGAGCACAGGGTGCAGACCCCCGAGCACAGGGTGAAGACCCCCGAGCACAGGGTGCAGACCCCCGAGCACAGGGTGCAGACCCCCGAGCACAGGGTGCAGACCCCGAGCACAGGGTGCGGACCCCCGAGCACAGGGTGCAGACCCCCGAGCACAGGGTGCAGACCCCCGAGCACAGGGTGCGGACCCCCGGGCACAGGGTGCAGAACCCCGAGCACAGGGTGCGGACCCCCGAGCACAGGGTGCGGAACCCCGGGCACAGGGTGCGGACCCCCGAGCACAGGGTGCGGACCCCCGAGCACAGGGTGCAGACCCCCGAGCACAGGGTGTAGACCCCCGAGCACTGGGTGTAGACCCCCGAGCACAGGGTGCGGACCCCCGAGCGCAGGGTGCGGACCCCGAGCACAGGGTGCTGACCCCCGAGCACAGGGTGCGGACCCCCGAGCACAGGGTGCGGACCCCCGGGCACAGGGTGCAGACCCCCGAGCACAGGGTGCGGACCCCCGAGCACAGGGTGCAGACCCCCGAGCACAGGGTGCGGACCCCCGGGCACAGGGTGCAGACCCCCGAGCACAGGGTGCGGATCCCCGAGCACAGGGTGCAGACCCCCGAGCACAGGGTGCAGACCCCCGAGCACTGGGTGTAGACCCCCGAGCACAGGGTGCAGACCCCCGAGCACAGGGTGCAGACCCCCGAGCACAGGGTGCGGACCCCCGAGCACAGGGTGCAGACCCCCCGAGCACAGGGTTCGGACCCCCCGAGCACAGGGTGCGGACCCCCGAGCACAGGGTGCGGACCCCCGAACACAGGGTGCGGACCCCCGAACACAGGGTGCAGACCCCCCGAGCACAGGGTGCGGACCCCGCGAGCACAGGGTGCGGACCCCCGAACACAGGGTACAGACCCCCGAGCACAGGGTGCGGACCCCCGAACACAGGGTGCAGACCCCCGAGCACAGGGTACAGACCCCCGAGCACAGGGTACAGACCCCCGAGCACAGTGTGAAGACCCCCGAGCACAGGGTGCAGACCCCCGAGCACAGGGTGCAGACCCACCGAACACAGGGTGCAGACCCCCGAGCACAGGGTGCGGACCCCCGAGCACAAGGTGCAGACCCCCGAGCACAGGGTGCAGACCCCCGAGCACAGGGTGCAGACCCCCGAGCACAGGGTTCGGACCCCCCGAGCACAGGGTGCGGACCCCCGAGCACAGGGTGCGGACCCCCGAACACAGGGTGCGGACCCCCGAACACAGGGTGCGGACCCCGCGAGCACAGGGTGCGGACCCCCGAACACAGGGTACAGACCCCCGAGCACAGGGTGCGGACCCCCGAACACAGGGTGCAGACCCCCGAGCACAGGGTGCAGACCCACCGAACACAGGGTGCAGACCCCCGAGCACTGGGTGCGGATCCCCGAGCACAGGGTGCGGACCCCCGAGCACAGGGTGCAGACACCCGAGCACAGGGTGCAGACCCCCGAGCACAGAGTGCGGACCCCCGAGCACAAGGTGCAGACCCCCGAGCACAGGGTGCAGACACCCGAGCACAGGGTGCAGACCCCCGAGCACAGGGTGCGGACCCCCGAGCACAAGGTGCAGACACCCGAGCACAGGGTGCAGACCCCCGAGCACAGGGTGCAGACCCCCGAGCACAGGGTGCAGACCCCCGAGCACTGGGTGCAGACCCCCGAGCACAGGGTGCGGACCCCCGAGCACAGGGTGCGGACCCCCGAGCACAGGGTGCGGACCCCCGAGCACAGCGTGCGGACCCCCGAGCACAGGGTGCGGACCCCCGAGCACAGGGTGCAGACCCCCGAGCACAGGGTGCGGACCCCCGAACACAGGGTACGGACCCCCGAACACAGGGTGCGGACCCCCGAGCACAGGGTGCAGACCCCCGAACACAGGGTGCGGACCCCCGAGCACAGGGTGTGGACCCCCGAGCACAGGGTGCGGACCCCCGAGCACAAGGTGCAGACCCCCGAGCACAGGGTGCAGACCCCCGAGCACAGGGTGCAGACCCCCGAGCACAGGGTGCGGACCCCCGAGCACAGGGTGCGGACCCCCGAGCACAGGGTACAGACCCCCGAGCACAGGGTGCAGACCCCCGGGCACAGGGTGCGGACCCACGAGCACAGGGTGCGGACCCCCGGGCACAGGGTACAGACCCCCGAGCACAGGGTGCGGACCCCCGAACACAGGGTGCAGACCCCCGAGCACAGGGTACAGACCCCCGAGCACAGGGTACAGACCCCCGAGCACAGTGTGAAGACCCCCGAGCACAGGGTGCAGACCCCCGAGCACAGGGTGCAGACCCCCGAGCACAGGGTGCAGACCCCGAGCACAGGGTGCAGACCCCCGAGCACAGGGTGCGGACCCCCGAGCACAGGGTGCCGACCCCCGAGCACAGGGTGCAGACCCCCGAGCACAGGGTGCGGACCCCCGGGCACAGGGTGCAGAACCCCGAGCACAGGGTGCGGACCCCCGAGCACAGGGTGCGGAACCCCGGGCACAGGGTGCGGACCCCCGAGCACAGGGTGCGGACCCCCGAGCACAGGGTGCAGACCCCCGAGCACAGGGTGTAGACCCCCGAGCACTGGGTGTAGACCCCCGAGCACAGGGTGCGGACCCCCGAGCGCAGGGTGCGGACCCCGAGCACAGGGTGCTGACCCCCGAGCACAGGGTGCGGACCCCCGAGCACAGGGTGCGGACCCCCGGGCACAGGGTGCAGACCCCCGAGCACAGGGTGCGGACCCCCGAGCACAGGGTGCAGACCCCCGAGCACAGGGTGCGGACCCCCGGGCACAGGGTGCAGACCCCCGAGCACAGGGTGCGGACCCCCGAGCACAGGGTGCAGACCCCCGAGCACAGGGTGCAGACCCCCGAGCACTGGGTGCAGACCCCCGAGCACAGGGTGCAGACCCCCGAGCACAGGGTGCAGACCCCCGAGCACAGGGTGCAGACCCCCGAACACAGGGTGCAGACCCCCGAGCACAGGGTGCGGACCCCCGAGCACAAGGTGCAGACCCCCGAGCACAGGGTGCAGACCCCCGAGCACAGGGTGCAGACCCCCGAGCACAGGGTTCGGACCCCCCGAGCACAGGGTGCGGACCCCCGAGCACAGGGTGCGGACCCCCGAACACAGGGTGCGGACCCCCGAACACAGGGTGCGGACCCCGCGAGCACAGGGTGCGGACCCCCGAACACAGGGTACAGACCCCCGAGCACAGGGTGCGGACCCCCGAACACAGGGTGCAGACCCCCGAGCACAGGGTGCAGACACCCGAGCACAGGGTGCAGACCCCCGAGCACAGAGTGCGGACCCCCGAGCACAAGGTGCAGACCCCCGAGCACAGGGTGCAGACACCCGAGCACAGGGTGCAGACCCCCGAGCACAGGGTGAAGACCCCCGAGCACAGGGTGCAGACCCCCGAGCACAGGGTGCAGACCCCCGAGCACAGGGTGCAGACCCCGAGCACAGGGTGCAGACCCCCGAGCACAGGGTGCAGACCCCCGAGCACAGGGTGCAGACCCCCGAGCACAGGGTGCGGACCCCCGGGCACAGGGTGCAGAACCCCGAGCACAGGGTGCGGACCCCCGAGCACAGGGTGCGGAACCCCGGGCACAGGGTGCGGACCCCCGAGCACAGGGTGCGGACCCCCGAGCACAGGGTGCAGACCCCCGAGCACAGGGTGTAGACCCCCGAGCACTGGGTGTAGACCCCCGAGCACAGGGTGCGGACCCCCGAGCGCAGGGTGCGGACCCCGAGCACAGGGTGCTGACCCCCGAGCACAGGGTGCGGACCCCCGAGCACAGGGTGCGGACCCCCGGGCACAGGGTGCAGACCCCCGAGCACAGGGTGCGGACCCCCGAGCACAGGGTGCAGACCCCCGAGCACAGGGTGCGGACCCCCGGGCACAGGGTGCAGACCCCCGAGCACAGGGTGCGGACCCCCGAGCACAGGGTGCAGACCCCCGAGCACAGGGTGCTGACCCCCGAGCACTGGGTGTAGACCCCCGAGCACAGGGTGCAGACCCCCGAGCACAGGGTGCAGACCCCCGAGCACAGGGTGCGGACCCCCGAGCACAGGGTGCAGACCCCCCGAGCACAGGGTTCGGACCCCCCGAGCACAGGGTGCAGACCCCCCGAGCACAGGGTGCGGACCCCGCGAGCACAGGGTGCGGACCCCCGAACACAGGGTACAGACCCCCGAGCACAGGGTGCGGACCCCCGAACACAGGGTGCAGACCCCCGAGCACAGGGTACAGACCCCCGAGCACAGGGTACAGACCCCCGAGCACAGTGTGAAGACCCCCGAGCACAGGGTGCAGACCCCCGAGCACAGGGTGCAGACTCACCGAACACAGGGTGCAGACCCCCGAGCACAGGGTGCGGACCCCCGAGCACAAGGTGCAGACCCCCGAGCACAGGGTGCAGACCCCCGAGCACAGGGTGCAGACCCCCGAGCACAGGGTTCGGACCCCCAGAGCACAGGGTGCGGACCCCCGAGCACAGGGTGCGGACCCCCGAACACAGGGTGCGGACCCCCGAACACAGGGTGCGGACCCCGCGAGCACAGGGTGCGGACCCCCGAACACAGGGTACAGACCCCCGAGCACAGGGTGCGGACCCCCGAACACAGGGTGCAGACCCCCGAGCACAGGGTGCAGACCCACCGAACACAGGGTGCAGACCCCCGAGCACTGGGTGCGGATCCCCGAGCACAGGGTGCGGACCCCCGAGCACAGGGTGCAGACACCCGAGCACAGGGTGCAGACCCCCGAGCACAGAGTGCGGACCCCCGAGCACAAGGTGCAGACCCCCGAGCACAGGGTGCAGACACCCGAGCACAGGGTGCAGACCCCCGAGCACAGGGTGCGGACCCCCGAGCACAAGGTGCAGACACCCGAGCACAGGGTGCAGACCCCCGAGCACAGGGTGCAGACCCCCGAGCACAGGGTGCGGACCCCCGAGCACAGGGTGCGGACCCCCGAGCACAGGGTGCGGACCCCCGAGCACAGCGTGCGGACCCCCGAGCACAGGGTGCGGACCCCCGAGCACAGGGTGCAGACCCCCGAGCACAGGGTGCGGACCCCCGAGCACAGGGTGCAGACCCCCGAGCACAGGGTGCAGACCCCCGAGCACAGGGTGCAGACCCCCGAGCACAGGGTGCAGACCCCCGAGCACAGGGTGAAGACCCCCGAGCACAGGGTGCAGACCCCCGAACACAGGGTACAGACCCCCGAGCACAGGGTGCGGACCCCCGAACACAGGGTGCAGACCCCCGAGCACAGGGTGCAGACCCACCGAACACAGGGTGCAGAGCCCCGAGCACTGGGTGCGGATCCCCGAGCACAGGGTGCGGACCCCCGAGCACAGGGTGCAGACACCCGAGCACAGGGTGCGGACCCCCGAGCACAGGGTGAGGACCCCCGAGCACAGGGTGCAGACCCCCGAGCACAGGGTGCAGACCCCCGAGCACAGGGTGCAGACCCCCGAGCACAGGGTGAAGACCCCCGAGCACAGGGTGCAGACCCCCGAGCACAGGGTGCGGACACCCCGAGCACAGGGTGCGGACCCCCGAACACAGGGTGCAGACCCCCGAGCACAGGGTGCAGACCCCCGAGCACAGGGTGCAGACCCCCGAGCACAAGGTGCAGACCCCCGAGCACAGGGTGCAGACCCCCGAGCACAGGGTGCAGACCCCCGAGCACAGGGTGCGGACCCCCGAGCACAGGGTGCAGACCCCCGAGCACAGGGTGCGGACCCCCGAGCACAGGGTGCGGACCCCCGAGCACAGGGTACAGACCCCCGAGCACAGGGTACAGACCCCCGAGCACAGGGTGCGGACCCCCGAGCACAGGGTACTGACCCCCGAGCACAGGGTGCAGACCCCCGGGCACAGGGTGCGGACCCCCGAGCACAGGGTGCAGACCCCCGAGCACAGGGTGCGGACCCCCGAGCACAGGGTGCGGACCCCCGAGCACAGGGTGCAGACCCCCGAGCACAGGGTGCGGACCCCCGAGCACAGGGTGCGGACCCCCGAGCACAGGGTACGGACCCACGAGCACAGGGTACAGACCCCCGAGCACAGGGTGCGGACCCCCGAGCACAGGGTGCAGACCCCCGGGCACAGGGTGCGGACCCACGAGCACAGGGTGCGGACCCCCGGGCACAGGGTACTGACCCCCGAGCACAGGGTGCGGACCCCCGAACACAGGGTGCAGACCCCCGAGCACAGGGTACAGACCCCCGAGCACAGGGTACAGACCCCCGAGCACAGTGTGAAGACCCCCGAGCACAGGGTGCAGACTCCCGAGCACAGGGTGCAGACCCCCGAGCACAGGGTGCAGACCCCGAGCACAGGGTGCAGACCCCCGAGCACAGGGTGCGGACCCCCGAGCACAGGGTGCAGACCCCCGAGCACAGGGTGCAGACCCCCGAGCACAGGGTGCGGACCCCCGGGCACAGGGTGCAGACCCCCGAGCACAGGGTGCGGACCCCCGAGCACAGGGTGCGGACCCCCGGGCACAGGGTGCAGACCCCCGAGCACAGGGTGCGGACCCCCGAGCACAGGGTGCAGACCCCCGAGCACAGGGTGCAGACCCCCGAGCACAGTGTGCGGACCCCCGGGCACAGGGTGCAGACCCCCGAGCACAGGGTGCGGACCCCCGAGCACAGGGTGCAGACCCCCGAGCACAGGGTGCAGACCCCCGAGCACTGGGTGTAGACCCCCGAGCACAGGGTGCAGACCCCCGAGCACAGGGTGCGGACCCCAAAGCACAGGGTGTAGACCCCCGAGCACTGGGTGTAGACCCCCGAGCACTGGGTGTAGACCCCCGAGCACAGGGTGCAGACCCCCGAGCACAGGGTGTAGACCCCCGAGCACTGGGTGTAGACCCCCGAGCACAGGGTGCGGACCCCCGAGCGCAGGGTGCGGACCCCGAGCACAGGGTGCTGACCCCCGAGCACAGGGTGCGGACCCCCGAGCACAGGGTGCGGACCCCCGAGCACAGGGTGCGGACCCCCGAGCACAGGGTACAGACCCCCGAGCGCAGGGTGCAGACCCCCGAGCACAGGGTACAGACCCCCGAGCACAGGGCGCAGACCCCCGAGCACAGGGTGCAGACCCCCGAGCACAGGGTGCGGACCCCCAGAGCACAGGGTGCGGACCCCCGAGCACAGGGTGCGGACCCCCGAACACAGGGTGCGGACCCCCGAACACAGGGTGCGGACCCCGCGAGCACAGGGTGCGGACCCCCGAACACAGGGTACAGACCCCCGAGCACAGGGTGCGGACCCCCGAACACAGGGTGCAGACCCCCGAGCACAGGGTGCAGACCCACCGAACACAGGGTGCAGACCCCCGAGCACTGGGTGCGGATCCCCGAGCACAGGGTGCGGACCCCCGAGCACAGGGTGCAGACACCCGAGCACAGGGTGCAGACCCCCGAGCACAGAGTGCGGACCCCCGAGCACAAGGTGCAGACCCCCGAGCACAGGGTGCAGACACCCGAGCACAGGGTGCAGACCCCCGAGCACAGGGTGCGGACCCCCGAGCACAAGGTGCAGACACCCGAGCACAGGGTGCAGACCCCCGAGCACAGGGTGCAGACCCCCGAGCACAGGGTGCGGACCCCCGAGCACAGGGTGCGGACCCCCGAGCACAGGGTGCGGACCCCCGAGCACAGCGTGCGGACCCCCGAGCACAGGGTGCGGACCCCCGAGCACAGGGTGCAGACCCCCGAGCACAGGGTGCGGACCCCCGAGCACAGGGTGCAGACCCCCGAGCACAGGGTGCAGACCCCCGAGCACAGGGTGCAGACCCCCGAGCACAGGGTGCAGACCCCCGAGCACAGGGTGAAGACCCCCGAGCACAGGGTGCAGACCCCCGAACACAGGGTACAGACCCCCGAGCACAGGGTGCGGACCCCCGAACACAGGGTGCAGACCCCCGAGCACAGGGTGCAGACCCACCGAACACAGGGTGCAGAGCCCCGAGCACTGGGTGCGGATCCCCGAGCACAGGGTGCGGACCCCCGAGCACAGGGTGCAGACACCCGAGCACAGGGTGCGGACCCCCGAGCACAGGGTGAGGACCCCCGAGCACAGGGTGCAGACCCCCGAGCACAGGGTGCAGACCCCCGAGCACAGGGTGCAGACCCCCGAGCACAGGGTGAAGACCCCCGAGCACAGGGTGCAGACCCCCGAGCACAGGGTGCGGACACCCCGAGCACAGGGTGCGGACCCCCGAACACAGGGTGCAGACCCCCGAGCACAGGGTGCAGACCCCCGAGCACAGGGTGCAGACCCCCGAGCACAAGGTGCAGACCCCCGAGCACAGGGTGCAGACCCCCGAGCACAGGGTGCAGACCCCCGAGCACAGGGTGCGGACCCCCGAGCACAGGGTGCAGACCCCCGAGCACAGGGTGCGGACCCCCGAGCACAGGGTGCGGACCCCCGAGCACAGGGTACAGACCCCCGAGCACAGGGTACAGACCCCCGAGCACAGGGTGCGGACCCCCGAGCACAGGGTACTGACCCCCGAGCACAGGGTGCAGACCCCCGGGCACAGGGTGCGGACCCCCGAGCACAGGGTGCAGACCCCCGAGCACAGGGTGCGGACCCCCGAGCACAGGGTGCGGACCCCCGAGCACAGGGTGCAGACCCCCGAGCACAGGGTGCGGACCCCCGAGCACAGGGTGCGGACCCCCGAGCACAGGGTACGGACCCACGAGCACAGGGTACAGACCCCCGAGCACAGGGTGCGGACCCCCGAGCACAGGGTGCAGACCCCCGGGCACAGGGTGCGGACCCACGAGCACAGGGTGCGGACCCCCGGGCACAGGGTACTGACCCCCGAGCACAGGGTGCGGACCCCCGAACACAGGGTGCAGACCCCCGAGCACAGGGTACAGACCCCCGAGCACAGGGTACAGACCCCCGAGCACAGTGTGAAGACCCCCGAGCACAGGGTGCAGACTCCCGAGCACAGGGTGCAGACCCCCGAGCACAGGGTGCAGACCCCGAGCACAGGGTGCAGACCCCCGAGCACAGGGTGCGGACCCCCGAGCACAGGGTGCAGACCCCCGAGCACAGGGTGCAGACCCCCGAGCACAGGGTGCGGACCCCCGGGCACAGGGTGCAGACCCCCGAGCACAGGGTGCGGACCCCCGAGCACAGGGTGCGGACCCCCGGGCACAGGGTGCAGACCCCCGAGCACAGGGTGCGGACCCCCGAGCACAGGGTGCAGACCCCCGAGCACAGGGTGCAGACCCCCGAGCACAGTGTGCGGACCCCCGGGCACAGGGTGCAGACCCCCGAGCACAGGGTGCGGACCCCCGAGCACAGGGTGCAGACCCCCGAGCACAGGGTGCAGACCCCCGAGCACTGGGTGTAGACCCCCGAGCACAGGGTGCAGACCCCCGAGCACAGGGTGCGGACCCCAAAGCACAGGGTGTAGACCCCCGAGCACTGGGTGTAGACCCCCGAGCACTGGGTGTAGACCCCCGAGCACAGGGTGCAGACCCCCGAGCACAGGGTGTAGACCCCCGAGCACTGGGTGTAGACCCCCGAGCACAGGGTGCGGACCCCCGAGCGCAGGGTGCGGACCCCGAGCACAGGGTGCTGACCCCCGAGCACAGGGTGCGGACCCCCGAGCACAGGGTGCGGACCCCCGAGCACAGGGTGCGGACCCCCGAGCACAGGGTACAGACCCCCGAGCGCAGGGTGCAGACCCCCGAGCACAGGGTACAGACCCCCGAGCACAGGGCGCAGACCCCCGAGCACAGGGTGCAGACCCCCGAGCACAGGGTGCGGACCCCCGAGCACTGGGTGTAGACCCCCGAGCACAGGGTGCAGACCCCCGAGCACAGGGTGCGGACCCCCGAGCACAGGGTGCAGACCCCCGAGCACAGGGTACAGACCCCCGAGCACAGGGTGCAGACCCCCGAGCACTGGGTGTAGACCCCCGAGCACAGGGTGCAGACCCCCGAGCACTGGGTGTAGACCCCCGAGCACAGGGTGCGGACCCCCGAGCACAGGGTGCAGACCCCCGAGGACTGGGTGCAGACCCCCGAGCACAGGGTGCAGACCCCCGAGCACAGGGTGGAGAACCCCGAGCACAGGGTGCGGACCCCCGAGCACAGGGTGTGGACCCCCGAGCGCAGGGTGCAGACCCCCGAGCACAGGGTGCAGACCCCCGAGCACAGGGTGCGGACCTTCGAGCACAGGGTGCGGACCCCCGAGCACAGGGTGCAGACCCCCGAGCACAGGGTGCAGACCCCCGAGCACAGGGTGCGGACCCCCGAGCACAGGGTGCGGACCCCCGAACACAGGGTGCGGACCCCCGAACACAGGGTGCAGACCCCCCGAGCACAGGGTTCGGACCCCCCGAGCACAGGGTGCGGACCCCCGAGCACAGGGTGCGGACCCCCGAACACAGGGTGCGGACCCCCGAACACAGGGTGCAGACCCCCCGAGCACAGGGTGCGGACCCCGCGAGCACAGGGTGCGGACCCCCGAACACAGGGTACAGACCCCCGAGCACAGGATGCAGACCCCCGAGCACAGGGTACAGACCCCCGAGCACAGGGTACAGACCCCCGAGCTCAGTGTGAAGACCCCCGAGCACAGGGTGCAGACCCCCGGGCACAGGGTGCAGACCCACCGAACACAGGGTGCAGACCCCCGAGCACTGGGTGCGGATCCCCGAGCACAGGGTGCAGACCCACCGAACACAGGGTGCAGACCCCCGAGCACAGGGTGCGGACCCCCGAGCACAAGGTGCAGACCCCCGAGCACAGGGTGCAGACCCCCGAGCACAGGGTGCAGACCCCCGAGCACAGGGTTCAGACCCCCCGAGCACAGGGTGCGGACCCCCGAGCACAGGGTGCGGACCCCCGAACACAGGGTGCGGACCCCCGAACACAGGGTGCGGACCCCGCGAGCACAGGGTGCGGACCCCCGAACACAGGGTACAGACCCCCGAGCACAGGGTGCGGACCCCCGAACACAGGGTGCAGACCCCCGAGCACAGGGTGCAGACCCCCGAGCACTGGGTGCGGATCCCCGAGCACAGGGTGCGGACCCCCGAGCACAGGGTGCAGACACCCGAGCACAGGGTGCAGACCCCCGAGCACAGAGTGCGGACCCCCGAGCACAAGGTGCAGACCCCCGAGCACAGGGTGCAGACACCCGAGCACAGGGTGCAGACCCCCGAGCACAGGGTGCGGACCCCCGAGCACAAGGTGCAGACACCCGAGCACAGGGTGCAGACCCCCGAGCACAGGGTGCAGACCCCCGAGCACAGGGTGCAGACCCCCGAGCACTGGGTGCAGACCCCCGAGCACAGGGTGCGGACCCCCGAGCACAGGGTGCGGACCCCCGAGCACAGGGTGCGGACCCCCGAGCACAGCGTGCAGACCCCCGAGCACAGGGTGCGGACCCCCGAGCACAGGGTGCAGACCCCCGAGCACAGGGTGCGGACCCCCGAGCACAGGGTGCAGACCCCCGAGCACAGGGTGCGGACCCCCGAGCACAGGGTGCAGACCCCCGAGCACAGGGTGCAGACCCCCGAGCACAGGGTGAAGACCCCCGAGCACAGGGTGCAGACCCCCGAACACAGGGTACAGACCCCCGAGCACAGGGTGCGGACCCCCGAACACAGGGTGCAGACCCCCGAGCACAGGGTGCAGACCCACCGAACACAGGGTGCAGAGCCCCGAGCACTGGGTGCGGATCCCCGAGCACAGGGTGCGGACCCCCGAGCACAGGGTACAGACCCCCGAGCACAGGGTGCAGACACCCGAGCACAGGGTACAGACCCCCGAGCACAGGGTGCAGACCCCCGAACACAGGGTACAGACCCCCGAACACAGGGTGCGGACCCCCGAGCACAGGGTGCAGACCCCCGAGCACAGGGTGCAGACCCCCGAACACAGGGTGCAGACCCCCGAGCACAGGGTGCAGACCCCCGAGCACAGGGTGCAGACCCCCGAGCACAGGGTGCAGACCCCCGAGCACAGGGTGCAGACCCCCGAGCACAGGGTGCGGACCCACGAGCACAGGGTGCGGACCCCCGAGCACAGGGTGCGGACCCACGAGCACAGGGTGCGGACCCCCGAGCACAGGGTGCGGACCCACCGAACACAGGGTGCAGACCCCCGAGCACAGGGTGCGGACCCCCGAGCACAAGGTGCAGACCCCCGAGCACAGGGTGCAGACCCCCGAGCACAGGGTGCGGACCCACCGAACACAGGGTGCGGACCCCCGAGCACAGGGTGCGGACCCCCGAGCACAAGGTGCAGACCCCCGAGCACAGGGTGCAGACCCCCGAGCACAGGGTGCAGACCCCCGAGCACAGGGTTCAGACCCCCCGAGCACAGGGTGCGGACCCCCGAGCACAGGGTGCGGACCCCCGAACACAGGGTGCGGACCCCCGAACACAGGGTGCGGACCCCGCGAGCACAGGGTGCGGACCCCCGAACACAGGGTACAGACCCCCGAGCACAGGGTGCGGACCCCCGAACACAGGGTGCAGACCCCCGAGCACAGGGTGCAGACCCACCGAACACAGGGTGCAGACCCCCGAGCACTGGGTGCGGATCCCCGAGCACAGGGTGCGGACCCCCGAGCACAGGGTGCAGACCCCCGAGCACAGGGTGCAGACACCCGAGCACAGGATGCAGACCCCCGAGCACAGGGTGCAGACCCCCGAGCACAGGGTGCAGACCCACCGAACACAGGGTGCAGACCCCCGAGCACTGGGTGCGGATCCCCGAGCACAGGGTGCGGACCCCCGAGCACAGGGTGCAGACACCCGAGCACAGGGTGCAGACCCCCGAGCACAGAGTGCGGACCCCCGAGCACAAGGTGCAGACCCCCGAGCACAGGGTGCGGACCTTCGAGCACAGGGTGCGGACCCCCGAGCACAGGGTGCAGACCCCCGAGCACAGGGTGCAGACCCCCGAGCACAGGGTGCGGACCCCCGAGCACAGGGTGCGGACCACCGAACACAGGGTGCGGACCCCCGAACACAGGGTGCAGACCCCCCGAGCACAGGGTTCGGACCCCCCGAGCACAGGGTGCGGACCCCCGAGCACAGGGTGCGGACCCCCGAACACAGGGTGCGGACCCCCGAACACAGGGTGCAGACCCCCCGAGCACAGGGTGCGGACCCCGCGAGCACAGGGTGCGGACCCCCGAACACAGGGTACAGACCCCCGAGCACAGGGTGCAGACCCCCGAGCACAGGGTACAGACCCCCGAGCTCAGTGTGAAGACCCCCGAGCACAGGGTGCAGACCCCCGGGCACAGGGTGCAGACCCACCGAACACAGGGTGCAGACCCCCGAGCACTGGGTGCGGATCCCCGAGCACAGGGTGCGGACCCCCGAGCACAGGGTGCAGACCCCCGAGCACAGGGTGCAGACACCCGAGCACAGGGTGCAGACCCCCGAGCACAGGGTGCGGACCCCCGAGCACAAGGTGCCGACCCCCGAGCACAGGGTGCAGACACCCGAGCACAGGGTACAGAACCCCGAGCACAGGGTGCGGACCCCCGAGCACAGGGTGCAGACCCCCGAGCACAGGGTGCAGACACCCGAGCACAGGGTGCAGACACCCGAGCACAGGGTGCAGACCCCCGAGCACAGGGTGCAGACACCCGAGCACAGGGTGCAGACCCCCGAGCACAGGGTGCGGACCCCCGAGCACAGGGTGCGGACCCCCGAGCACAGGGTGCGGACCCCCGAGCACAAGGTGCAGACCACCGAGCACAGGGTGCAGACCCCCGAGCACAGGGTGCAGACCCCCGAGCACAGGGTGCAGACCCCCGAGCACCGGGTACAGACCCCCGAGCGCAGGGTGCAGACCCACGAGCACCGGGTGCAGACCCCCGAGCGCAGGGTACAGATCTCCGAGCACAGGGTGCGGACCCCGAGCACAGGGTGCGGACCCCCGAGCACAGGGTGCGGACCCCCGAGCACAAGGTGCAGACACCCGAGCACAGGGTGCAGACCCCCGAGCACAGGGTACAGACCCCCGAGCGCAGGGTGCGGACCCCCGAGCACAGGGTGCAGACCCCCGAGCACAGGGTGCGGACCCACGAGCACAGGGTGCGGACCCCCGAGCACAGGGTGCAGACCCCCGAGCACAGGGTACAGACCCCCGAGCACAGGGTGCGGACCCCCGAGCACAGGGTGCAGACCCCCGAACACAGGGTGCAGACCCCCGAGCACAGGGTGCAGACCCCCGAGCACAGGGTACAGACCCCCGACCACAGGGTGCAGACCCCCGAGCACAGGGTGCAGACCCCCGAGCACAGGGTGCAGACCCCCGAGCACAGGGTACCGACCCCCGAGCACAGGGTGCAGACCCCCGAGCACAGGGTGCAGACCCCCGAGCACAGGGTGCAGACCCCCGAGCACAGGGTGCAGACCCCCCGAGCACAGGGTGCGGACCCCCGAGCACAGGGTGCAGACCCCCCGAGCACAGGGTGCGGACACCCCGAGCACAGGGTGCGGACCCCCGAACACAGGGTGCGGACCCCCGAACACAGGGTGCAGACCCCCCGAGCACAGGGTGCGGACCCCCCGAGCACAGGGTGCGGACCCCCGAGCACAGGGTACAGACCCCCGAGCACAGGGTGCGGACCCCCGAACACAGGGTACAGACCCCCGAGCACAGGGTGCGGACCCCCGAGCACAGGGTGCGGACCCCCGAACACAGGGTACAGACCCCCGAACACAGGGTGCGGACCCCCGAGCACAGGGTGCGGACCCCCGAGCACAAGGTGCAGACCCCCGAGCACAGGGTGCAGACCCCCGAGCACTGGGTGTAGACCCCCGAGCAGAGGGTGCTGACCCCCGAACACAGGGTGCAGACCCCCGAACACAGGGAACAGACCCCCGAACACAGGGTGCGGACCCCCGAGCACAGGGTGCGGACCCCCGAGCGCAGGGTGCGGACCCCCGAGCACAGGGTGCAGACGCCCGAGCGCAGGGTGCGGACCCCCGAACACAGGGTGCGGACCCCCGAGCACAGGGTGCGGACCCCCGAGCACAAGGTGCAGACACCCGAGCACAGGGTGCAGACCCCCGAGCACAGGGTACAGACCCCCGAGCGCAGGGTGCGGACCCCCGAGCACAGGGTGCAGACCCCCGAGCACAGGGTGCGGACCCACGAGCACAGGGTGCGGACCCCCGAGCACAGGGTGCAGACCCCCGAGCACAGGGTACAGACCCCCGAGCACAGGGTGCGGACCCCCGAGCACAGGGTGCAGACCCCCGAACACAGGGTGCAGACCCCCGAGCACAGGGTGCAGACCCCCGAGCACAGGGTACAGACCCCCGAGCACAGGGTGCAGACCCCCGAGCACAGGGTGCAGACCCCCGAGCACAGGGTGCAGACCCCCGAGCACAGGGTACCGACCCCCGAGCACAGGGTGCAGACCCCCGAGCACAGGGTGCAGACCCCCGAGCACAGGGTGCAGACCCCCGAGCACAGGGTGCAGACCCCCCGAGCACAGGGTGCGGACCCCCGAGCACAGGGTGCAGACCCCCGAGCACAGGGTGCAGACCCCCCGAGCACAGGGTGCGGACACCCCGAGCACAGGGTGCGGACCCCCGAACACAGGGTGCGGACCCCCGAACACAGGGTGCAGACCCCCCGAGCACAGGGTGCGGACCCCCCGAGCACAGGGTGCGGACCCCCGAGCACAGGGTACAGACCCCCGAGCACAGGGTGCGGACCCCCGAGCACAGGGTGCGGACCCCCGAGCACAAGGTGCAGACCACCGAGCACAGGGTGCAGACCCCCGAGCACAGGGTGCAGACCCCCGAGCACAGGGTGCAGACCCCCGAGCACCGGGTACAGACCCCCGAGCGCAGGGTGCAGACCCACGAGCACCGGGTGCAGACCCCCGAGCGCAGGGTACAGATCTCCGAGCACAGGGTGCGGACCCCGAGCACAGGGTGCGGACCCCCGAGCACAGGGTGCGGACCCCCGAGCACAACGTGCAGACACCCGAGCACAGGGTGCAGACCCCCGAGCACAGGGTACAGACCCCCGAGCGCAGGGTGCGGACCCCCGAGCACAGGGTGCAGACCCCCGAGCACAGGGTGCGGACCCACGAGCACAGGGTGCGGACCCCCGAGCACAGGGTGCAGACCCCCGAGCACAGGGTACAGACCCCCGAGCACAGGGTGCGGACCCCCGAGCACAGGGTGCAGACCCCCGAACACAGGGTGCAGACCCCCGAGCACAGGGTGCAGACCCCCGAGCACAGGGTACAGACCCCCGACCACAGGGTGCAGACCCCCGAGCACAGGGTGCAGACCCCCGAGCACAGGGTGCAGACCCCCGAGCACAGGGTACCGACCCCCGAGCACAGGGTGCAGACCCCCGAGCACAGGGTGCAGACCCCCGAGCACAGGGTGCAGACCCCCGAGCACAGGGTGCAGACCCCCCGAGCACAGGGTGCGGACCCCCGAGCACAGGGTGCAGACCCCCCGAGCACAGGGTGCGGACACCCCGAGCACAGGGTGCGGACCCCCGAACACAGGGTGCGGACCCCCGAACACAGGGTGCAGACCCCCCGAGCACAGGGTGCGGACCCCCCGAGCACAGGGTGCGGACCCCCGAGCACAGGGTACAGACCCCCGAGCACAGGGTGCGGACCCCCGAACACAGGGTACAGACCCCCGAGCACAGGGTGCGGACCCCCGAGCACAGGGTGCGGACCCCCGAACACAGGGTACAGACCCCCGAACACAGGGTGCGGACCCCCGAGCACAGGGTGCGGACCCCCGAGCACAAGGTGCAGACCCCCGAGCACAGGGTGCAGACCCCCGAGCACTGGGTGTAGACCCCCGAGCAGAGGGTGCTGACCCCCGAACACAGGGTGCAGACCCCCGAACACAGGGAACAGACCCCCGAACACAGGGTGCGGACCCCCGAGCACAGGGTGCGGACCCCCGAGCGCAGGGTGCGGACCCCCGAGCACAGGGTGCAGACGCCCGAGCGCAGGGTGCGGACCCCCGAACACAGGGTGCGGACCCCCGAGCACAGGGTGCGGACCCCCGAGCACAAGGTGCAGACACCCGAGCACAGGGTGCAGACCCCCGAGCACAGGGTACAGACCCCCGAGCGCAGGGTGCGGACCCCCGAGCACAGGGTGCAGACCCCCGAGCACAGGGTGCGGACCCACGAGCACAGGGTGCGGACCCCCGAGCACAGGGTGCAGACCCCCGAGCACAGGGTACAGACCCCCGAGCACAGGGTGCGGACCCCCGAGCACAGGGTGCAGACCCCCGAACACAGGGTGCAGACCCCCGAGCACAGGGTGCAGACCCCCGAGCACAGGGTACAGACCCCCGAGCACAGGGTGCAGACCCCCGAGCACAGGGTGCAGACCCCCGAGCACAGGGTGCAGACCCCCGAGCACAGGGTACCGACCCCCGAGCACAGGGTGCAGACCCCCGAGCACAGGGTGCAGACCCCCGAGCACAGGGTGCAGACCCCCGAGCACAGGGTGCAGACCCCCCGAGCACAGGGTGCGGACCCCCGAGCACAGGGTGCAGACCCCCGAGCACAGGGTGCAGACCCCCCGAGCACAGGGTGCGGACACCCCGAGCACAGGGTGCGGACCCCCGAACACAGGGTGCGGACCCCCGAACACAGGGTGCAGACCCCCCGAGCACAGGGTGCGGACCCCCCGAGCACAGGGTGCGGACCCCCGAGCACAGGGTACAGACCCCCGAGCACAGGGTGCGGACCCCCGAACACAGGGTACAGACCCCCGAGCACAGGGTGCGGACCCCCGAGCACAGGGTGCGGACCCCCGAACACAGGGTACAGACCCCCGAACACAGGGTACGGACCCCCGAGCACAGGGTGCGGACCCCCGAGCACAAGGTGCAGACCCCCGAGCACAGGGTGCAGACCCCCGAGCACTGGGTGTAGACCCCCGAGCAGAGGGTGCTGACCCCCGAACACAGGGTGCAGACCCCCGAACACAGGGAACAGACCCCCGAACACAGGGTGCGGACCCCCGAGCACAGGGTGCGGACCCCCGAGCGCAGGGTGCGGACCCCCGAGCACAGGGTGCAGACCCCCGAGCGCAGGGTGCGGACCCCCGAACACAGGGTGCGGACCCCCGAGCACAGGGTGCAGACCCCAGAGCACAGGGTACAGACCCCCGAGCACAGGGTGCAGACCACCAAACACAGAGTGCAGACCCCCGAACACAGGGAACAGACCCCCGAACACAGGATTGCGGACCCCCGAGCACAGGGTGCAGACCCCCGAGCACAAGGTGCAGACCCCAGTGCACAGGGTGCAGACCCCCGAGCGCAGGGTACAGACCCCCGAGCACAGGGTGCAGACACCCGAGCACAGGGTGAAGACCCCCGAGCACAGGGTACAGACCCCCGAGCACAGGGTGCGGACCCCCGAGCACAGGGTGCGGACCCCCGAACACAGGGTACAGACCCCCGAGCACAGGGTCCAGACCCCCGAGCACAGGGTGCAGACCCCCGAGCACAGGGCGCAGACCCCCGAGCACAGGGTGCAGACCCCCGAGCACAGGGTGCAGACCCCCGAACACAGGGTGCAGACCCCCGAGCACAGGGTGCAGACCCCCGAGCGCAGGGTGCGGACCCCCGAACACAGGGTGCGGACCCCCGGGCACAGAGTGCAGACCCCCGAGAACAGGGTGCAGACCCCCGAGCACAGGGTGCGGACCCCCGAACACAGGGTGCGGACCCCCGAGCACAGGGTGCAGACCCCCGAGCGCAGGGTGCAGACCCCCGAGCACAGGGTGCGGACCCCCGAACACAGGGTGCGGACCCCCGAGCACAGGGTGCAGACCCCCGAGCGCAGGGTGCAGACCCCCGAGCACTGGGTGCAGACCCCCGAGCACTGGGTGTAGACCCACGAGCACAGGGTGCAGACCCCCGAGCACAGGGTGCAGACCCCCGAGCACAGGGTGCGGACCCCCGGGCACAGGGTGCAGACCCCCGAGCACAGAGTACAGACCCCCGAGCACAGGGTGCGGACCCCCGAGCACAGGGTGCAGACCCCCGAGCACAGGGTGCAGACCCCCGAGCACAGGGTGCAGACCCCCGAGCACTGGGTGCTGACCCCCGAGCACAGGGTGCGGACCCCCGGGCACAGTGTGCAGACCCCCGAGCACAGGGTACAGACCCCCGAGCACAGGGTGCGGACCCCCGAGCACAGGGTGCAGACCCCCGAGCACAGGGTGCAGACCCCCGAGCACAGGGTGCAGACCCCCGAGCACAGGGTGAAGACCCCCGAGCACAGGGTGCAGACCCCCGAGCACAGGGTACAGACCCCCGAGCACAGGGTACAGACCCCCGAGCACAGGGTACAGACCCCCGAGCACAGGGTGAAGACCCCCGAGCACAAGGTGTGGACCCCCCGAGCACAGGGTGCAGACCCCCGAGCACAGGGTGCAGACCCCCCGAGCACAGGGTGCGGACCCCCGAACACAGGGTGCGGACCCCCGAACACAGGGTGCGGACCCCCGAGCACTGGGTGCAGACCCCCGAGCACAGGGTGCAGACCCCCGAGCACAGGGTGCAGACCCCCCGAGCACAGGGTGCGGACCCCCCGAGCACAGGGTGCGGACCCCCGAGCACAGGGTACAGACCCCCGAGCACAGGGTGCGGACCCCCGAACACAGGGTGCAGACCCCCGAACACAGGGTACAGACCCCCGAGCACAGGGTGCAGACCCCCGAGCACAGGGTGCAGACCCCCGAGCACAGGGTGCAGACCCCCGAGCACTGGGTGTAGACCCCCAAGCAGAGGGTGCTGACCCCCGAGCACTGGGTGCAGACCCCCGAACACAGAGTGCAGACCCCAGAGCACAGGGTACAGACCCCCGAGCACAGGGTGCAGACCACCAAACACAGAGTGCAGACCCCCGAGCACAGGGTACAGACCCCCGAGCACAGGGTGCGGACCCCCGAGCACAAGGTGCAGACCCCCGAGCACAGGGTGCAGACCCCCGAGCACTGGGTGTAGACCCCCGAGCAGAGGGTGCTGACCCCCGAGCACTGGGTGCAGACCCCCGAACACAGAGTGCAGACCCCAGAGCACAGGGTACAGACCCCCGAGCACAGGGTGCAGACCACCAAACACAGAGTGCAGACCCCCGAGCACAGGGTGCGGACCCCCGAGCACAAGGTGCAGACCCCAGTGCACAGGGTGCAGACCCCCGAGCACAGGGTGCAGACCCCCGAGCACAGGGTGCGGACCCCAGTGCACAGGGTGCAGACCCCCGTGCACAGAGTCCAGACCCCAGAGCACAGGGTGCAGACCCCCGAGCGCAGGGTGCAGACCACCGAGCACAGGGTGCAGACCCCCGAGCACAGGGTGCAGACCCCCGGGCACAGGGTGCAGACCCCCGAGCACAGGGTGCAGACCCCCGTGCACAGAGTCCAGACCCCAGAGCACAGGGTGCAGACCCCAGTGCACAGGGTGCAGACCCCCGAGCGCAGGGTGCAGACCCCCGAGCACAGGGTGCAGACCCCCGAGCACAGGGTGCGGACCCCAGTGCACAGGGTGCAGACCCCCGAACACAGAGTGCAGACCCCAGAGCACAGGGTACAGACCCCCGAGCACAGGGTGCAGACCACCAAACACAGCGTGCAGACCCCCGAGCACAGGGTGCGGACCCCCGAGCACAAGGTGCAGACCCCAGTGCACAGGGTGCAGACCCCCGAGCGCAGGGTGCAGACCCCCGAGCACAGGGTGCAGACCCCCGAGCACAGGGTGCGGACCCCAGTGCACAGGGTGCAGACCCCCGAGCACAGGGTGAAGACCCCCGAGCACAGGGTGCAGACCCCGAGCGCAGGGTGCAGACCCCCGAGCACAGGGTGCAGACCCCCGAGCACAGGGTGCAGACCCCCGAGCACAGGGTACAGACCCCCGAGCACAAGGTGCAGACCCCCGAGCACAGGGTGCGGACCCCCGAGCACAGGGTGCAGACCCCCGAGCACAGGGTGCGGACCCCCGAGCACAGGGTGCAGACCCCCGAGCACTGGGTGGAGACCCCCGAGCACAGGGTGCGGACCCCCGAGCACAGGGCGCAGACCCCCGAGCACAGGGTGCAGACCCCCGAGCGCAGGGTACAGACCCCCGAGCACAGGGCGCAGACCCCCGAGCACAGGGTACAGACCCCCGAGCACAGGGTGCAGACCCCCCGAGCACAGAGTGCAGACCCCCGAGCACAGGGTGCAGACCCCCGAGCACAGAGTGCAGACCCCCGAGCACAGGGTGCAGATCCCTGAGCACAGGGTGAAGACCCCCGAGCACAGGGTGCAGACCCCCGAGCACAGGGTGAAGACCCCCGAGCACAGGGTGCAGACCCCCGAGCACAGGGTACAGACCCCCGAGCACAGGGTGAAGACCCCCGAGCACAGGGTGAAGACCCCCGAGCACAGGGTGCGGACCCCCGAGCACAGGGTACAGACCCCCGAACACAGGGTACAGACCCCCGAGCACAGGGTGCAGACCCCCGAGCACAGGGTGCGGACCCCCGAGCACAGGGTGCAGACCCCCGAACACAGGGTGTAGACCCCCGAACACTGGGTGCAGACCCCCGAGCACTGGGTGTAGACCCCCGAACACTGGGTGCAGACCCCCGAGCACAGGGTGCAGACCCCCGAGCACAGGGTGCAGACCCCCGAACACAGGGTGCAGACCCCCGAGCACAGGGTGAAGACCCCTGAGCACTGGGTGTAGACCCCCGAGCACAGGGTGAAGACCCCCGAGCACAGGGTGCAGACCCCCGAACACAGGGTGCAGACCCCCGAGCACAGGGTGAAGACCCCTGTGCACTGGGTGTAGACCCCCGAGCACAGGGTGCAGACCCCGAGCACAGGGTGCAGACCCCCGAACACAGGGTGAAGACCCCCGAGCACAGGGTGAAGACCCCCGAGCACAGGGTGAAGACCCCCGAGCACAGGGTGAAGACCCCCGAGCACTGGGTGTAGACCCCCGAACACTAGGTGCAGACCCCCGAGCACAGGGTGCAGACCCCCGAGCACTGGGTGTAGACCCCCGAACATTGGGTGCAGACCCCCGAGCACTGGGTGTAGACCCCCGAGCGCAGGGTGCAGACCCCCGAGCACAGGGTGCAGACCCCCGAGCGCAGGGTACAGACCCCCGAGCACAGGGCGCAGACCCCCGAGCACAGGGTACAGACCCCCGAGCACAGGGTGCAGACCCCCCGAGCACAGAGTGCAGACCCCCGAGCACAGGGTGCAGACCCCCGAGCACAGAGTGCAGACCCCCGAGCACAGGGTGCAGATCCCTGAGCACAGGGTGAAGACCCCCGAGCACAGGGTGCAGACCCCCGAGCACAGGGTGAAGACCCCCGAGCACAGGGTGCAGACCCCCGAGCACAGGGTACAGACCCCCGAGCACAGGGTGAAGACCCCCGAGCACAGGGTGAAGACCCCCGAGCACAGGGTGCGGACCCCCGAGCACAGGGTACAGACCCCCGAACACAGGGTACAGACCCCCGAGCACAGGGTGCAGACCCCCGAGCACAGGGTGCGGACCCCCGAGCACAGGGTGCAGACCCCCGAACACAGGGTGTAGACCCCCGAACACTGGGTGCAGACCCCCGAGCACTGGGTGTAGACCCCCGAACACTGGGTGCAGACCCCCGAGCACAGGGTGCAGACCCCCGAGCACAGGGTGCAGACCCCCGAACACAGGGTGCAGACCCCCGAGCACAGGGTGAAGACCCCTGAGCACTGGGTGTAGACCCCCGAGCACAGGGTGAAGACCCCCGAGCACAGGGTGCAGACCCCCGAACACAGGGTGCAGACCCCCGAGCACAGGGTGAAGACCCCTGTGCACTGGGTGTAGACCCCCGAGCACAGGGTGCAGACCCCGAGCACAGGGTGCAGACCCCCGAACACAGGGTGAAGACCCCCGAGCACAGGGTGAAGACCCCCGAGCACAGGGTGAAGACCCCCGAGCACAGGGTGAAGACCCCCGAGCACTGGGTGTAGACCCCCGAACACTAGGTGCAGACCCCCGAGCACAGGGTGCAGACCCCCGAGCACTGGGTGTAGACCCCCGAACATTGGGTGCAGACCCCCGAGCACTGGGTGTAGACCCCCGAGCGCAGGGTGCAGACCCCCGAGCACAGGGTGCAGACCCCCGAGCACAGGGTGCAGACCCCCGAGCACAGGGTGCAGACCCCCGAGCACAGGGTGCAGACCCCCGAACACAGGGTGCAGACCCCCGAGCACAGGGTGAAGACCCCCGAGCACTGGGTGTAGACCCCCGAGCATTCTGTACCGAAGTTGCTGGGGAACAAGTTCTAGTAGATTAAAGCCTCAGTTATGGAATCACTTTGTCTTGAGTGTAATTGATCGCGCATCAATTTAATCGACTAGACTTAAGCTGGAAGGATGGATCTCCGAATCAAACCGGAGTGTCTACAACTCAGCCCCCACGCGGAGAACTCGGCGGCGATCTTTAAGCACTGGCTGGCGCGCTTTAAGGGCTACCTCGAGATGGCCGGAGGCACACACTCGGGGGAGCAGAAACTGCATCTCCTGCACTCGAGGGTCAGCCCGGGGATCTACACCCTTATCGAGGAGGCGGAGGACTTCGATGCTGCGATCGAACTGTTAAAAGGACATTATATCCGCCCTGTAAACCAGGTCTACGCACGTCACCTGCTCGCAACTAGACGGCAAAGCCCCGGGGAATCGTTGGAGGATTTCTACCGGGCGCTACTGGTGCTGGACAGAAACTGTGGCTGCCCGCAAGTTTCGGGGAGCGAGCACACGGAACTCCTAATCCGGGACACCTTCGTAGCAGGTATGAGCTCCTCAGAGATCCGCTAAAGACTCTTAGAAAAAGACACCCTGGGACTTATAGAGGCACGGGCCCAGGCAGGGTCCATGGACGTAGCCTCCAGAAACGCGCAGTCCTATGCACCCGACTGCACGGCAGCCCCCTGGGCTGCGTGGCGCCCCACAGCAGCATCCCACAGACCTTCCCCCTGACCCCGCTGGCCTGCGCTACGAGACGGCCCGCTAACGCCGCAGGGTGCCGCTGTTTCTTCTGCGGGCAGGCGAATCATCCCCGCCCGCGCTGCCCGGCCCGCATCGCCACTTGCAAAGGGTGCGGCAAGAAGGGCCACTTTGTGGGGGTCTGCCAGGCCCGCACCGTGGCCGCGGTCTCCAGCGACACCGGACCGCCGCGGCAACCCCCCCTTCAGGCCCCGGCCGGTGAGCGCTCACCATCACCCCCCTATCCTAGGGCCACGGGCACGGCCATCTTGTCCCCCGGACACCACGCTGGACGGGTGGGCGCCGCCATTTTGTCCAACCCCGACCACCATCTTGTCCATCCCCGGACACCAGGTGCGACCCATGGGTGAGGCCATCTTGGATGGGGCCCCAGGCCCCCAGCACGGCCGACTCCACGCTGCCCGATCAGAACTCACAACTGCTTCATCTGGCCTCGGTGACACTGGACCAAAGTCGACCTCGGACACTCGCAACGGCTACAACGACGGTCTTCATCAACGGCCACGAGACGTCGTGCCTGATTGACTCTGGGAGCACGGAAAGCTTTGTTCACCCTGACACGGTAAGGCGCTGTTCACTTGTTACCCACCCTGTAAACCAAAGGATCTCCCTGGCCTCCGGGTCACACTCGGTGGAGATAAAGGGGTTATATCATAGAATTTACAGTGCAGAAGGAGGCCATTCGGCCCATCGTGTCCGCACCGGCTCTTGGAAAGAGCACCCCACCCAAGGTCAACACCGCCACCCTATCCCCATAACCCAGTAACCCTACCCAATACTAAGGGCAATTTTGGTCAGTAGGGCCAATTTAGCATGGCCAATCCACTTAAACTGCACATCTTTGGACTGTGGGAGGAAACCGGAGCACCCGGAGGAAACCCACGCAGACACGGGGAGAACGTGCAGACTCCGCACAGACAGTGACCCAAGCCGGAATCGAACCTGGGACCCTGGAGCTGTGAAACAATAGTGCTAACCACTACGCTACCGCGCTGCCCCTGTCCAAGGCAGGGAATTCAACAATTTCCGCCTTTATGTCCTGCCGCACCTCTGCGCGGCTACACTCCTGGGGTTGGATTTCCAATGTAACTTGCAAAGCCTGACCTTTAAATTCGGCGGCCCTATACCCCCCTCACTGTCTGCGGCCTCGCGACCCTCAAGGTCGACCCGCCTTCCCTGTTTGCGAACCTCACCCTGGGTTGCAAACCCATCGCCACCAGGAGCAGACGCTACAGTGCCCAGGACCGGACCATCATCAGGTCCGAGGTCCAAAGGCTGCTGAGGGAAGGGGTCATCGAAGCGAGCAACAGTCCCTGAAGAGCTCAAGTAGTGGTGGTAAAGGTCGGGGAGAAACATAGAATGGTCATTGACTACAGTCAGACCATCAACAGGTTTACGCAGCTGGATGCGTACCCTCTCCCCCGCATATCCGACCTGGTCAACAGGATCGCGCAATACAAGGTCTTCTCCACGGTGGATCTCAAGTCCGCCTACCACCAGCTGCCCCTCCATAATAGTGACCGAAAGTGCACTGCCTTCGAAGCAGATGGGCGGCTCTATCAATTTTTAAGAGTTCCCTTTGGTGTCACTAACGGGGTCTCGGGCGTCCAGCGAGAGATGGACCGAATGGTTGACCGGTACGGTTTACGCGCAACATTCCCGTATCTTGACAACGTCACCATCTGCGGCCACGACCAGCAGGACCACGACACCAACCTCCGAAAATTTCTCCAGACCGCTAAAATCCTTAATTTGACCTACAACAAGGATAAATGCGTGTTTAGCACCGACCGCCTAGCCATCCTCGGCTACGTAGTGCGAAATGGAGTTATAGGCCCTGACCCTGAGCGCATGCGCCCCCTTATGGAGTTCCCCCTCCCTCACTGCCCCAAGGGCCGGAAACGCTGCCTCGGGTTTTTCAGTTATTACGCCCAGTGGGTCCCCAACTACGCAGACAAAGCCCGACCCCTAATCCAGTCCACAACCTTCCCCCTGTCGACGGAGTCCCGCCAGGCCTTCAGCCGCATCAAAGCAGACATTGCAAAGGCCACGATGCACGCAATCGATGAGGCCCTCCCCTTCCAGGTCGAGAGCGATGCGTCCGACGTAGCTCTGGCGGCCACCCTCAACCAAGCGGGCAGGCCCGTGGCCTTCTTCTCCCGTGACCCTCCACGCCTCAGAAATCCACCACTCCTCGGTCGAAAAAGAGGCACAAGCCATAGTGGAAGCTGTGAGACATTGGAGGCATTACCTGGCCGGCAGGAGATTCACTCTCCTCACTGACCAACGGTCGGTAGCTTTCATGTTCGATAATGCACAGCGGGGCAAGATAAAAAAACAACAAGATCTTGCGTTGGAAGATAGAACTCTCCACCTACAACTACGAGATCTTGTACCGTCCGGGGAAGCTAAACGAGCCTCCTGATGCCCTGTCCCACGGCACTTGTGCCACTGCACAAGTGGACCACCTCCGAGCCCTCTGCCACCCCGGGGTCACTCGATTTTTCCACTTCATCAAGTCCCGCAACCTGCCCTATTCCATCGAGGAGGTCAGGACAGTCACCAGGAATTGCCGAATCTGCACAGAGTGCAAACCACACTTCTACCGGCCAGAGAGGGCGCACCTGATAAAGGCTTCCCGTCCCTTTGAACGCCTCAGCATGGATTTCAAAGGCCCCCTCCCCTCCACCGACCGCAACACGTATTTCCTGAACGTGATTGACGAGTACTCCCGGTCCCCATTCGCCATCCCCTGCCCTGACATGACCACAACCACCGTCATCAAGGCCCTCCAGGATATCTTTACACTGTTCGGTTTCCCCGCGTACATTCACAGTGATAGGGGGTCCTCCTTCATGAACGACGAACTGCGTTGATTCCTGCTCAGCAAGGGCATCGCCTCCAGCAGGACGACCAGTTACAACCCCCGGGGAAATGGGCAGGTAGAGAGGGAGAGGCCCTCCACGCCATCCAGTCGCTGCTCTGTACAACCACAAATCAGACACCTCATGAACGTCTCCCTGTTTTCCCCAGGAAGTCCTCCTCCGGGACCTCGCTCCCAACCTGGCTAGCGACACCCGGACCCATCCTGCTTCGGAAGCACGTGCGGGCGCACAAGTCGGACCCGTTGGTCGAGAGGGTCCACCTGCTGCACGCTAACCCCCAGTACGCCTACGTGGCGTTCCCTGACGGCCGGCAAGACACAGTCTCCCTTCGGGACCTGGCGCCCACCGGAACCCCACGCACACCCGAACCTTTACCCCCCCCCCAACAGCACCGCACTGGAGGGTCAGTACTCCCGCCGCTCCTGCCTAGGCCCGCCCACCCACCGACGCCCCCTACAGGCACCCCCCCCGTGTCAACGTTGTCCCAACAGCCCCGCCTAGGGGTGACAAAGTTGCCAGGGAGGCCGAAACCACGCTCCCGGAGTCGCAACCACCTGGACGCCCACCAGAATCACCACCGAAACCCAGGCACTCCAGAAGGACGACCAGGCCACCCGATCGACTGATTGCTTCGCTGTGACTTTAACTGTGAACGAACACTTTGTAAATATCCTCGACAGCACGGTACCTCCATACATGATCATACCATGTTAAAGGCGACTGTTACCGCTGGCCACCACCCCCGCCGGACTCTTTTTTAACAGGGGGTGAATGTGGTAGTACCAGGTATTGCGGTACGTAAGAGGCTGATGACCACTGGTTAAACCTCGGAGTTGACCATTGGCTGTTGATACGTAGCTCCGCCCTGACAGGCGGAGTATAAGAACCGGTGCCGTCCCAGCAGCCTTCACTTTCTGTCCCGAAGCTGCTGGGGAACAGTTCTAGTGGATTAAAGCCTCAGTTATGTTTCTACCTCGTCATTGAGTGTCATTGATCGTGCATCAACAGAGAAACAGCAAACACACAGAGACACAGCAAACACACAGAGACACAGCAAACACACAGAGACACAGCAAACACACAGAGACACAGCAAACACACAGAGAGACAGCAAACACACAGAGACACAGCAAACACACAGAGAAACAGCAAACACACAGAGACACAGCAAACACACAGAGAAACAGCAAACACACAGAGACACAGCAAACACACAGAGAAACAGCAAACACACAGAGACACAGCAAACACACAGAGAGACAGCAAACACACAGAGAGACAGCAAACACACAGAGACACAGCAAACACACAGAGACACAGCAAACACACAGAGACACAGCAAACATACAGAGACACAGCAAACACACAGAGAAACAGCAAACACACAGAGAGACAGCAAACACACAGAGACACAGCAAACACACAGAGAGACACAGCAAACACACAGAGAGAAACAGCAAACACACAGAGACACAGCAAACACACAGAGACACAGCAAACACACAGAGAGACACAGCAAACACACAGAGACACAGCAAACACACAGAGACACAGCAAACACACAGAGACACAGCAAACACACAGAGACACAGCAAACACACAGAGAGACACAGCAAACACACAGAGACACAGCAAACACACAGAGAGACAGCAAACACACAGAGACACAGCAAACACACAGAGACACAGCAAACACACAGAGACACAGCAAACACACAGAGAAACAGCAAACACACAGAGACACAGCAAACACACAGAGACACAGCAAACACACAGAGACACAGCAAACACACAGAGAAACAGCAAACACACAGAGACACAGCAAACACACAGAGACACAGCAAACACACAGAGACACAGCAAACACACAGAGACACAGCAAACACACAGAGAGACAGCAAACACACAGAGACACAGCAAACACACAGAGAAACAGCAAACACACAGAGACACAGCAAACACACAGAGACAGCAAACACACAGAGACACAGCAAACACACAGAGACACAGCAAACACACAGAGACACAGCAAACACACAGAGAAACAGCAAACACACAGAGACACAGCAAACACACAGAGACACAGCAAACACACAGAGACACAGCAAACACACAGAGACACAGCAAACACACAGAGACACAGCAAACACACAGAGAAACAACAAACACACAGAGACACAGCAAACACACAGAGACACAGCAAACACACAGAGAGACAGCAAACACACAGAGACACAGCAAACACACAGAGAGACACAGCAAACACACAGAGACACAGCAAACACACAGAGACACAGCAAACACACAGAGACACAGCAAACACACAGAGAGAAACAGCAAACACACAGAGACACAGCAAACACACAGAGACACAGCAAACACACAGACACACAGCAAACACACAGAGAGACACAGCAAACACACAGAGACACAGCAAACACACAGAGACACAGCAAACACACAGACACACAGCAAACACACAGAGAGACACAGCAAACACACAGAGACACAGCAAACACACAGAGACACAGCAAACACACAGAGAGACACAGCAAACACACAGAGAGAAACAGCAAACACACAGAGACACAGCAAACACACAGAGACACAGCAAACACACAGAGACACAGCAAACACACAGAGACACAGCAAACACACAGAGAGACAGCAAACACACAGAGACACAGCAAACACACAGAGAGAAACAGCAAACACACAGAGACACAGCAAACACACAGAGACACAGCAAACACACAGAGACACAGCAAACACACAGAGACACAGCAAACACACAGAGACACAGCAAACACACAGAGAGAAACAGCAAACACACAGAGACACAGCAAACACACAGAGACACAGCAAACACACAGAGAAACAGCAAACACACAGAGACACAGCAAACACTCAGAGAGAAACAGCAAACACACAGAGACACAGCAAACACACAGAGAGAAACAGCAAACACACAGAGAAACAGCAAACACACAGAGACACAGCAAACACACAGAGACACAGCAAACACACAGAGACACAGCAAACACACAGAGAAACAGCAAACACACAGAGAAACAGCAAACACACAGAGACACAGCAAACACACAGAGAGACAGCAAACACACAGAGACACAGCAAACACACAGAGACACAGCAAACACACAGAGACACAGCAAACACACAGAGACACAGCAAACACACAGAGAGAAACAGCAAACACACAGAGACACAGCAAACACACAGAGACACAGCAAACACACAGAGACACAGCAAACACACAGAGAGACACAGCAAACACACAGAGACACAGCAAACACACAGAGAAACAGCAAACACACAGAGACACAGCAAACACACAGAGAGAAACAGCAAACACACAGAGAAACAGCAAACACACAGAGACACAGCAAACACACAGAGAGAAACAGCAAACACACAGAGACACAGCAAACACACAGAGAGAAACAGCAAACACACAGAGACACAGCAAACACACAGAGAAACAGCAAACACACAGAGACAGCAAACACACAGAGACAGCAAACACACAGAGACACAGCAAACACACAGAGAAACAGCAAACACACAGAGACACAGCAAACACACAGAGACACAGCAAACACACAGAGACACAGCAAACACACAGAGAAACAGCAAACACACAGAGAGAAACAGCAAACACACAGAGAAACAGCAAACACACAGAGAAACAGCAAACACACAGAGACACAGCAAACACACAGAGAAACAGCAAACACACAGAGACACAGCAAACACACAGAGACACAGCAAACACACAGAGACACAGCAAACACACAGAGACACAGCAAACACACAGAGAGAAACAGCAAACACACTGACACAGCAAACACACAGAGACACAGCAAACACACAGAGACACAGCAAACACACAGAGAAACAGCAAACACACAGAGACACAGCAAACACACAGAGAGAAACAGCAAACACACAGAGAAACAGCAAACACACAGAGACACAGCAAACACACAGAGAGAAACAGCAAACACACAGAGACACAGCAAACACACAGAGACACAGCAAACACACAGAGACACAGCAAACACACAGAGACACAGCAAACAGACAGAGACACAGCAAACACACAGAGACACAGCAAACACACAGAGAGAAACAGCAAACACACAGAGACACAGCAAACACACAGAGAGACACAGCAAACACACAGAGACACAGCAAACACACAGAGACAGCAAACACACAGAGACACAGCAAACACACAGAGAAACAGCAAACACACAGAGAGAAACAGCAAACACACTGACACAGCAAACACACAGAGACACAGCAAACACACAGAGACACAGCAAACACACAGAGAAACAGCAAACACACAGAGAGAAACAGCAAACACACAGAGACACAGCAAACACACAGAGACACAGCAAACACACAGAGACACAGCAAACACACAGAGAAACAGCAAACACACAGAGACACAGCAAACACACAGAGACACAGCAAACACACAGAGACACAGCAAACACACAGAGACACAGCAAACACACAGAGACACAGCAAACACACAGAGAAACAGCAAACACACAGAGAGAAACAGCAAACACACAGAGACACAGCAAACACACAGAGACACAGCAAACACACAGAGAAACAGCAAACACACAGAGAAACAGCAAACACACAGAGACACAGCAAACACACAGAGACACAGCAAACACACAGAGAGACAGCAAACACACAGAGACACAGCAAACACACAGAGAAACAGCAAACACACAGAGACACAGCAAACACACAGAGAAACAGCAAACACACAGAGACACAGCAAACACACAGAGAAACAGCAAACACACAGAGACACAGCAAACACACAGAGAGACAGCAAACACACAGAGACACAGCAAACACACAGAGAAACAGCAAACACACAGAGACACAGCAAACACACAGAGAGACAGCAAACACACAGAGAGACAGCAAACACACAGAGACACAGCAAACACACAGAGACACAGCAAACACACAGAGACACAGCAAACATACAGAGACACAGCAAACACACAGAGAAACAGCAAACACACAGAGAGACAGCAAACACACAGAGACACAGCAAACACACAGAGAGACACAGCAAACACACAGAGAGAAACAGCAAACACACAGAGACACAGCAAACACACAGAGACACAGCAAACACACAGAGAGACACAGCAAACACACAGAGACACAGCAAACACACAGAGACACAGCAAACACACAGAGACACAGCAAACACACAGAGACACAGCAAACACACAGAGAGACACAGCAAACACACAGAGACACAGCAAACACACAGAGAGACAGCAAACACACAGAGACACAGCAAACACACAGAGACACAGCAAACACACAGAGACACAGCAAACACACAGAGAAACAGCAAACACACAGAGACACAGCAAACACACAGAGACACAGCAAACACACAGAGACACAGCAAACACACAGAGAAACAGCAAACACACAGAGATACAGCAAACACACAGAGACAGCAAACACACAGAGACACAGCAAACACACAGAGACACAGCAAACACACAGAGACACAGCAAACACACAGAGACACAGCAAACACACAGAGACACAGCAAACACACAGAGACACAGCAAACACACAGAGAAACAGCAAACACACAGAGACACAGCAAACACACAGAGACACAGCAAACACACAGAGACACAGCAAACACACAGAGACACAGCAAACACACAGAGAAACAGCAAACACACAGAGAAACAGCAAACACACAGAGAAACAGCAAACACACAGAGAGAAACAGCAAACACACAGAGACACAGCAAACACACAGAGACACAGCAAACACACAGAGACACAGCAAACACACAGAGAAACAGCAAACACACAGAGAAACAGCAAACACACAGAGACACAGCAAACACACAGACACAGCAAACACACAGAGACACAGCAAACACACAGAGACACAGCAAACACACAGAGACACAGCAAACACACAGAGACACAGCAAACACACAGAGACACAGCAAACACACAGAGAAACAGCAAACACACAGAGACACAGCAAACACACAGAGACACAGCAAACACACAGAGAGACAGCAAACACACAGAGACACAGCAAACACACAGAGAGACACAGCAAACACACAGAGACACAGCAAACACACAGAGACACAGCAAACACACAGAGACACAGCAAACACACAGAGAGAAACAGCAAACACACAGAGACACAGCAAACACACAGAGACACAGCAAACACACAGACACACAGCAAACACACAGAGAGACACAGCAAACACACAGAGACACAGCAAACACACAGAGACACAGCAAACACACAGACACACAGCAAACACACAGAGAGACACAGCAAACACACAGAGACACAGCAAACACACAGAGACACAGCAAACACACAGAGAGACACAGCAAACACACAGAGAGAAACAGCAAACACACAGAGACACAGCAAACACACAGAGACACAGCAAACACACAGAGACACAGCAAACACACAGAGACACAGCAAACACACAGAGAGACAGCAAACACACAGAGACACAGCAAACACACAGAGAGAAACAGCAAACACACAGAGACACAGCAAACACACAGAGACACAGCAAACACACAGAGACACAGCAAACACACAGAGACACAGCAAACACACAGAGACACAGCAAACACACAGAGAGAAACAGCAAACACACAGAGACACAGCAAACACACAGAGACACAGCAAACACACAGAGAAACAGCAAACACACAGAGACACAGCAAACACTCAGAGAGAAACAGCAAACACACAGAGACACAGCAAACACACAGAGAGAAACAGCAAACACACAGAGAAACAGCAAACACACAGAGACACAGCAAACACACAGAGACACAGCAAACACACAGAGACACAGCAAACACACAGAGAAACAGCAAACACACAGAGAAACAGCAAACACACAGAGACACAGCAAACACACAGAGAGACAGCAAACACACAGAGACACAGCAAACACACAGAGACACAGCAAACACACAGAGACACAGCAAACACACAGAGACACAGCAAACACACAGAGAGAAACAGCAAACACACAGAGACACAGCAAACACACAGAGACACAGCAAACACACAGAGACACAGCAAACACACAGAGAGACACAGCAAACACACAGAGACACAGCAAACACACAGAGAAACAGCAAACACACAGAGACACAGCAAACACACAGAGAGAAACAGCAAACACACAGAGAAACAGCAAACACACAGAGACACAGCAAACACACAGAGAGAAACAGCAAACACACAGAGACACAGCAAACACACAGAGAGAAACAGCAAACACACAGAGACACAGCAAACACACAGAGACACAGCAAACACACAGAGACAGCAAACACACAGAGACAGCAAACACACAGAGACACAGCAAACACACAGAGAAACAGCAAACACACAGAGACACAGCAAACACACAGAGACACAGCAAACACACAGAGACACAGCAAACACACAGAGAAACAGCAAACACACAGAGAGAAACAGCAAACACACAGAGAAACAGCAAACACACAGAGAAACAGCAAACACACAGAGACACAGCAAACACACAGAGAAACAGCAAACACACAGAGACACAGCAAACACACAGAGACACAGCAAACACACAGAGACACAGCAAACACACAGAGACACAGCAAACACACAGAGAGAAACAGCAAACACACTGACACAGCAAACACACAGAGACACAGCAAACACACAGAGACACAGCAAACACACAGAGAAACAGCAAACACACAGAGACACAGCAAACACACAGAGAGAAACAGCAAACACACAGAGAAACAGCAAACACACAGAGACACAGCAAACACACAGAGAGAAACAGCAAACACACAGAGACACAGCAAACACACAGAGACACAGCAAACACACAGAGACACAGCAAACACACAGAGACACAGCAAACAGACAGAGACACAGCAAACACACAGAGACACAGCAAACACACAGAGAGAAACAGCAAACACACAGAGACACAGCAAACACACAGAGAGACACAGCAAACACACAGAGACACAGCAAACACACAGAGACACAGCAAACACACAGAGACACAGCAAACACACAGAGAAGCAGCAAACACACAGAGACACAGCAAACACACAGAGAGACACAGCAAACACACAGAGACACAGCAAACACACAGAGACACAGCAAACACACAGAGAGAAACAGCAAACACACAGAGACACAGCAAACACACAGAGAGACACAGCAAACACACAGAGACACAGCAAACACACAGAGACACAGCAAACACACAGAGAAACAGCAAACACACAGAGACACAGCAAACACACAGAGACACAGCAAACACACAGAGAGAAACAGCAAACACACTGACACAGCAAACACACAGAGACACAGCAAACACACAGAGACACAGCAAACACACAGAGAAACAGCAAACACACAGAGAGAAACAGCAAACACACAGAGACACAGCAAACACACAGAGACACAGCAAACACACAGAGACACAGCAAACACACAGAGAAACAGCAAACACACAGAGACACAGCAAACACACAGAGACACAGCAAACACACAGAGACACAGCAAACACACAGAGAAACAGCAAACACACAGAGAGAAACAGCAAACACACTGACACAGCAAACACACAGAGACACAGCAAACACACAGAGACACAGCAAACACACAGAGAAACAGCAAACACACAGAGAGAAACAGCAAACACACAGAGACACAGCAAACACACAGAGACACAGCAAACACACAGAGACACAGCAAACACACAGAGAAACAGCAAACACACAGAGACACAGCAAACACACAGAGACACAGCAAACACACAGAGACACAGCAAACACACAGAGACACAGCAAACACACAGAGAAACAGCAAACACACAGAGAGAAACAGCAAACACACAGAGACACAGCAAACACACAGAGACACAGCAAACACACAGAGACACAGCAAACACACAGAGACACAGCAAACACACAGAGACACAGCAAACACACAGAGACACAGCAAACACACAGAGAAACAGCAAACACACAGAGAAACAGCAAACACACAGAGACACAGCAAACACACAGAGACACAGCAAACACACAGAGACACAGCAAACACACAGAGACACAGCAAACACACAGAGACACAGCAAACACACAGAGAAACAGCAAACACACAGAGAGAAACAGCAAACACACAGAGACACAGCAAACACACAGAGACACAGCAAACACACAGAGACACAGCAAACACACAGAGAGACAGCAAACACACAGAGAAACAGCAAACACACAGAGACACAGCAAACACACAGAGAAACAGCAAACACACAGAGACACAGCAAACACACAGAGACACAGCAAACACACAGAGAAACACAGCAAACACACAGAGACACAGCAAACACACAGAGAGACAGCAAACACACAGAGAAACAGCAAACACACAGAGACACAGCAAACACACAGAGACACAGCAAACACACAGAGAAACACAGCAAACACACAGAGACACAGCAAACACACAGAGACACAGCAAACACACTGAGAAACAGCAAACACACAGAGACGCAGCAAACACACAGAGACACAGCAAACACACAGAGACACAGCAAACACACAGAGAGAAACAGCAAACACACAGAGACACAGCAAACACACAGAGAAACAGCAAACACACAGAGACACAGCAAACACACAGAGACACAGCAAACACACAGAGAAACAGCAAACACACAGAGACACAGCAAACACACAGAGAGAAACAGCAAACACACAGAGACACAGCAATCACACAGAGAAACAGCAAACACACAGAGACACAGCAAACACACAGAGACACAGCAAACACACAGAGACACAGCAAACACACAGAGACACAGCAAACACACAGAGACACAGCAAACACACAGAGACACAGCAAACACACAGAGACACAGCAAACACACAGAGAGACAGCAAACACACAGAGAGACAGCAAACACACAGAGAGACAGCAAACACACAGAGACACAGCAAACACACAGAGAGACAGCAAACACACAGAGAAACAGCAAACACACACAGACACAGCAAACACACAGAGACACAGCAAACACACAGAGAAACAGCAAACACACAGAGACACAGCAAACACACAGAGACACAGCAAACACACAGAGACACAGCAAACACACAGAGATACAGCAAACACACAGAGAAACAGCAAACACACAGAGACACAGCAAACACACAGAGACACAGCAAACACACAGAGAGAAGCAGCAAACACACAGAGAAGCAGCAAACACACAGACACAGCAAACACACAGAGAGACAGCAAACACACAGAGACACAGCAAACACACAGACACAGCAAACACACAGAGACACAGCAAACACACAGAGACAGCAAACACACAGAGACACAGCAAACACACAGAGAAACAGCAAACACACAGAGAGACAGCAAACACACATACACAGCAAACACACAGAGAGAAACAGCAAACACACAGAGACACAGCAAACACACAGAGAGAAACAGCAAACACACAGAGAGACAGCAAACACACAGAGGCACAGCAAACACACAGAGAGAAACAGCAAACACACAGAGAAACAGCAAACACACAGACACATAGCAAACACACAGAGAAACAGCAAACACACAGAGAGAAACAGCAAACACACACAGAGAAACAGCAAACACACAGAGACACAGCAAACACACAGAGACACAGCAAACACACAGAGACACAGCAAACACACAGAGACAGCAAACACACAGAGACACAGCAAACACACAGAGACACAGCAAACACACAGAGACACAGCAAACACACAGAGAGAAACAGCAAACACACAGAGAAGCAGCAACCACACAGAGACACAGCAAACACACAGAGACACAGCAAACACACAGAGAAGCAGCAAACACAGAGAGAAACAGCAAACACACACAGAGAAACAGCAAACACACAGAGAAACAGCAAACACACAGAGACACAGCAAACACACAGAGAGAAACAGCAAACACACAGAGAAGCAGCAAACACCCAGAGATACAGCAAACACACAGAGACACAGCAAACACACAGAGACACAGCAAACACACAGAGACACAGCAAACACACAGAGACACAGCAAACACACAGAGACAGCAAACACACAGAGACACAGCAAACACACAGAGACACAGCAAACACACAGAGAGAAACAGCAAACACACAGAGAAGCAGCAAACACACAGAGACACAGCAAACACACAGAGAGAAACAGCAAACACACAGAGAAACAGCAAACACACAGAGACACAGCAAACACACAGAGAGAAACAGCAAACACACAGAGAAGCAGCAAACACACAGACACAGCAAACACACAGAGACACAGCAAACACACAGAGACACAGCAAACACACAGAGACAGCAAACACACAGAGACACAGCAAACACACAGAGACAGCAAACACACAGAGACACAGCAAACACACAGAGAGAAACAGCAAACACACAGAGACACAGCAAACACACAGAGACACAGCAAACACACAGAGACACAGCAAACACACAGAGACACAGCAAACACACAGAGAAACAGCAAACACACAGAGACACAGCAAACACACAGAGAGACAGCAAACACACAGAGACACAGCAAACACACAGAGAAACAGCAAACACACAGAGACACAGCAAACACACAGAGACACAGCAAACACACAGAGAAACAGCAAACACACAGAGACACAGCAAACACACAGAGAGACAGCAAACACACAGAGACACAGCAAACACACAGAGACACAGCAAACACACAGAGACACAGCAAACACACAGAGAAACAGCAAACACACAGAGAGACAGCAAACACACAGAGACACAGCAAACACACAGAGAGACACAGCAAACACACAGAGAGAAACAGCAAACACACAGAGACACAGCAAACACACAGAGACACAGCAAACACACAGAGACACAGCAAACACACAGAGACACAGCAAACACACAGAGACACAGCAAACACACAGAGAAACAGCAAACACACAGAGAGAAACAGCAAACACACAGAGACACAGCAAACACACAGAGACACAGCAAACACACAGAGACACAGCAAACACACAGAGAGACAGCAAACACACAGAGAAACAGCAAACACACAGAGACACAGCAAACACACAGAGAAACAGCAAACACACAGAGACACAGCAAACACACAGAGACACAGCAAACACACAGAGAAACACAGCAAACACACAGAGACACAGCAAACACACAGAGAGACAGCAAACACACAGAGAAACAGCAAACACACAGAGACACAGCAAACACACAGAGACACAGCAAACACACAGAGAAACACAGCAAACACACAGAGACACAGCAAACACACAGAGACACAGCAAACACACTGAGAAACAGCAAACACACAGAGACGCAGCAAACACACAGAGACACAGCAAACACACAGAGACACAGCAAACACACAGAGAGAAACAGCAAACACACAGAGACACAGCAAACACACAGAGAAACAGCAAACACACAGAGACACAGCAAACACACAGAGACACAGCAAACACACAGAGAAACAGCAAACACACAGAGACACAGCAAACACACAGAGAGAAACAGCAAACACACAGAGACACAGCAATCACACAGAGAAACAGCAAACACACAGAGACACAGCAAACACACAGAGACACAGCAAACACACAGAGACACAGCAAACACACAGAGACACAGCAAACACACAGAGACACAGCAAACACACAGAGACACAGCAAACACACAGAGACACAGCAAACACACAGAGAGACAGCAAACACACAGAGAGACAGCAAACACACAGAGAGACAGCAAACACACAGAGACACAGCAAACACACAGAGAGACAGCAAACACACAGAGAAACAGCAAACACACACAGACACAGCAAACACACAGAGACACAGCAAACACACAGAGAAACAGCAAACACACAGAGACACAGCAAACACACAGAGACACAGCAAACACACAGAGACACAGCAAACACACAGAGATACAGCAAACACACAGAGAAACAGCAAACACACAGAGACACAGCAAACACACAGAGACACAGCAAACACACAGAGAGAAGCAGCAAACACACAGAGAAGCAGCAAACACACAGACACAGCAAACACACAGAGAGACAGCAAACACACAGAGACACAGCAAACACACAGACACAGCAAACACACAGAGACACAGCAAACACACAGAGACAGCAAACACACAGAGACACAGCAAACACACAGAGAAACAGCAAACACACAGAGAGACAGCAAACACACATACACAGCAAACACACAGAGAGAAACAGCAAACACACAGAGACACAGCAAACACACAGAGAGAAACAGCAAACACACAGAGAGACAGCAAACACACAGAGGCACAGCAAACACACAGAGAGAAACAGCAAACACACAGAGAAACAGCAAACACACAGACACATAGCAAACACACAGAGAAACAGCAAACACACAGAGAGAAACAGCAAACACACACAGAGAAACAGCAAACACACAGAGACACAGCAAACACACAGAGACACAGCAAACACACAGAGACACAGCAAACACACAGAGACAGCAAACACACAGAGACACAGCAAACACACAGAGACACAGCAAACACACAGAGACACAGCAAACACACAGAGAGAAACAGCAAACACACAGAGAAGCAGCAACCACACAGAGACACAGCAAACACACAGAGACACAGCAAACACACAGAGAAGCAGCAAACACAGAGAGAAACAGCAAACACACACAGAGAAACAGCAAACACACAGAGAAACAGCAAACACACAGAGACACAGCAAACACACAGAGAGAAACAGCAAACACACAGAGAAGCAGCAAACACCCAGAGATACAGCAAACACACAGAGACACAGCAAACACACAGAGACACAGCAAACACACAGAGACACAGCAAACACACAGAGACACAGCAAACACACAGAGACAGCAAACACACAGAGACACAGCAAACACACAGAGACACAGCAAACACACAGAGACACAGCAAACACACAGAGAGAAACAGCAAACACACAGAGAAGCAGCAAACACACAGAGACACAGCAAACACACAGAGACACAGCAAACACACAGAGACACAGCAAACACACAGAGACACAGCAAACACACAGAGACACAGCAAACACACAGAGACACAGCAAACACACAGAGACACAGCAAACACACAGAGAAACAGCAAACACACAGAGACACAGCAAACACACAGAGACACAGCAAACACACAGAGATACAGCAAACACACAGAGAAACAGCAAACACACAGAGACACAGCAAACACACAGAGACACAGCAAACACACAGAGAGAAACAGCAAACACACAGAGAAGCAGCAAACACACAGACACAGCAAACACACAGAGACACAGCAAACACACAGAGACACAGCAAACACACAGAGACAGCAAACACACAGAGACACAGCAAACACACAGAGACAGCAAACACACAGAGACACAGCAAACACACAGAGAGAAACAGCAAACACACAGAGACACAGCAAACACACAGAGACACAGCAAACACACAGAGACACAGCAAACACACAGAGACACAGCAAACACACAGAGAAACAGCAAACACACAGAGACACAGCAAACACACAGAGAGACAGCAAACACACAGAGACACAGCAAACACACAGAGAAACAGCAAACACACAGAGACACAGCAAACACACAGAGACACAGCAAACACACAGAGAAACAGCAAACACACAGAGACACAGCAAACACACAGAGAGACAGCAAACACACAGAGACACAGCAAACACACAGAGACACAGCAAACACACAGAGACACAGCAAACACACAGAGAAACAGCAAACACACAGAGAGACAGCAAACACACAGAGACACAGCAAACACACAGAGAGACACAGCAAACACACAGAGAGAAACAGCAAACACACAGAGACACAGCAAACACACAGAGACACAGCAAACACACAGAGAGACACAGCAAACACACAGAGACACAGCAAACACACAGAGACACAGCAAACACACAGAGACACAGCAAACACACAGAGACACAGCAAACACACAGAGAGACACAGCAAACACACAGAGACACAGCAAACACACAGAGAGACAGCAAACACACAGAGACACAGCAAACACACAGAGACACAGCAAACACACAGAGACACAGCAAACACACAGAGAAACAGCAAATACACAGAGACACAGCAAACACACAGAGACACAGCAAACACACAGAGACACAGCAAACACACAGAGAAACAGCAAACACACAGAGACACAGCAAACACACAGAGACAGCAAACACACAGAGACACAGCAAACACACAGAGAGACAGCAAACACACAGAGACACAGCAAACACACAGAGACACAGCAAACACACAGAGACACAGCAAACACACAGAGACACAGCAAACACACAGAGACACAGCAAACACACAGAGAAACAGCAAACACACAGAGAAACAGCAACACACAGAGAAACAGCAAACACACAGAGACACAGCAAACACACAGAGACACAGCAAACACACAGAGACACAGCAAACACACAGAGAAACAGCAAACACACAGAGAAACAGCAAACACACAGAGACACAGCAAACACACAGACACAGCAAACACACAGAGACACAGCAAAACACACAGAGACACAGCAAACACACAGAGACACAGCAAACACACAGAGACACAGCAAACACACAGAGACACAGCAAACACACAGAGAAACAGCAAACACACAGAGAGACACAGCAAACACACAGAGACACAGCAAACACACAGAGAGACAGCAAACACACAGAGACACAGCAAACACACAGAGAGACACAGCAAACACACAGAGACACAGCAAACACACAGAGACACAGCAAACACACAGAGACACAGCAAACACACAGAGAGAAACAGCAAACACACAGACACACAGCAAACACACAGAGACACAGCAAACACACAGACACACAGCAAACACACAGAGAGACACAGCAAACACACAGAGACACAGCAAACACACAGAGACACAGCAAACACACAGAGACACAGCAAACACACAGAGAGACACAGCAAACACACAGAGAGAAACAGCAAACACACAGAGACACAGCAAACACACAGAGACACAGCAAAACAGAGAAACAAGAGACAAAGAAACACAGAGACACAGCAAACACACAGAGACACAGCAAACACACAGAGACACAGCAAACACACAGAGACACAGCAAACACACAGAGAGAAACAGCAAACACACAGAGAAACAGCAAACACACAGAGACACAGCAAACACACAGAGACACAGCAAACACACAGAGAAACAGCAAACACACACAGAGACACAGCAAACTCAGAGAGAAACAGCAAACACACAGAGACACAGCAAACACACAGAGAGAAACAGCAAACACACAGAGAAACAGCAAACACACAGAGACACAGCAAACACTCAGAGAGAAACAGCAAACACACAGAGACACAGCAAACACACAGAGAAACAGCAAACACACAGAGACACAGCAAACACACAGAGACACAGCAAACACACAGAGAAACAGCAAACACACAGAGAGACAGCAAACACACAGAGACACAGCAAACACACAGAGACACAGCAAACACACAGAGACACAGCAAACACACAGAGAGAAACAGCAAACACACAGAGACACAGCAAACACACAGAGACACAGCAAACACACAGAGAGAAACAGCAAACACACAGAGAGAAACAGCAAACACACAGAGGAACAGCAAACACACAGAGACACAGCAAACACACAGAGAAACAGCAAACACACAGAGACACAGCAAACACACAGACACAGCAAACACACAGAGACACAGCAAACACACAGAGACACAGCAAACACACAGAGAAACAGCAAACACACAGACACAGCAAACACACAGAGAGACAGCAAACACACAGAGACACAGCAAACACACAGACACAGCAAACACACAGAGAGACAGCAAACACACAGAGACACAGCAAACACACAGAGACACAGCAAACACACAGAGACACAGCAAACACACAGAGAAACAGCAAACACACAGAGACACAGCAAACACACAGACACAGCAAACACACAGAGAGACAGCAAACACACAGAGACACAGCAAACACACAGAGAGAAACAGCAAACACACAGAGACACAGAAAACACACAGAGACACAGCAAACACACAGAGACACAGCAAACACACAGAGACACAGCAAACACACAGAGAAACAGCAAACACACAGAGAAACAGCAAACACACAGAGAAACAGCAAACACACAGAGACACAGCAAACACACAGAGAAACAGAAAACACACAGAGAGAAACAGCAAACACACAGAGACACAGCAAACACACAGACACAGCAAACACACAGAGAGACAGCAAACACACAGAGACACAGCAAACACACAGAGAGAAACAGCAAACACACAGAGACACAGCAAACACACAGAGACACAGCAAACACACAGAGACACAGCAAACACACAGAGAAACAGCAAACACACAGAGAAACAGCAAACACACAGAGACACAGCAAACACACAGAGACACAGCAAACACACAGAGACACAGCAAACACACAGAGACACAGCAAACACACAGAGAAACAGCAAACACACAGAGAGAAACAGCAAACACACAGAGACACAGCAAACACACAGAGACACAGCAAACACACAGAGACACAGCAAACACACAGAGACACAGCAAACACACAGAGACACAGCAAACACACAGAGAAACAGCAAACACACAGAGAAACAGCAAACACACAGAGACACAGCAAACACACAGAGACACAGCAAACACACAGAGACACAGCAAACACACAGAGACACAGCAAACACACAGAGACACAGCAAACACACAGAGAAACAGCAAACACACAGAGAGAAACAGCAAACACACAGAGACACAGCAAACACACAGAGACACAGCAAACACACAGAGACACAGCAAACACACAGAGACACAGCAAACACACAGAGACACAGCAAACACACAGAGACACAGCAAACACACAGAGACACAGCAAACACACTGAGAAACAGCAAACACACAGAGACGCAGCAAACACACAGAGACACAGCAAACACACAGAGACACAGCAAACACACAGAGAGAAACAGCAAACACACAGAGACACAGCAAACACACAGAGAAACAGCAAACACACAGAGACACAGCAAACACACAGAGACACAGCAAACACACAGAGAAACAGCAAACACACAGAGACACAGCAAACACACAGAGAGAAACAGCAAACACACAGAGACACAGCAAACACACAGAGACACAGCAAACACACAGAGAAACAGCAAACACACAGAGAAACAGCAAACACACAGAGAAACAGCAAACACACAGAGACACAGCAAACACACAGAGACACAGCAAACACACAGAGACACAGCAAACACACAGAGACACAGCAAACACACAGAGACACAGCAAACACACAGAGACACAGCAAACACACAGAGAGACAGCAAACACACAGAGACACAGCAAACACACAGAGACACAGCAAACACACAGAGAGACAGCAAACACACAGAGAGACAGCAAACACACAGAGAGACAGCAAACACACAGAGACACAGCAAACACACAGAGAGACAGCAAACACACAGAGAAACAGCAAACACACACAGACACAGCAAACACACAGAGACACAGCAAACACACAGAGAAACAGCAAACACACAGAGACACAGCAAACACACAGAGACACAGCAAACACACAGAGACACAGCAAACACACAGAGATACAGCAAACACACAGAGAAACAGCAAACACACAGAGACACAGCAAACACACAGAGACACAGCAAACACACAGAGAGAAGCAGCAAACACACAGAGAAAGCAGCAAACACACAGACACAGCAAACACACAGAGAGACAGCAAACACACAGAGACACAGCAAACACACAGACACAGCAAACACACAGAGACACAGCAAACACACAGAGACAGCAAACACACAGAGACACAGCAAACACACAGAGAGAAACAGCAAACACACAGAGAAGCAGCAAACACACAGAGACACAGCAAACACACAGAGACACAGCAAACACACAGAGACACAGCAAACACACAGAGACACAGCAAACACACAGAGACACAGCAAACACACAGAGACACAGCAAACACACAGAGAAACAGCAAACACACAGAGAAACAGCAAACACACAGAGACACAGCAAACACACAGAGACACAGCAAACACACAGAGATACAGCAAACACACAGAGAAACAGCAAACACACAGAGACACAGCAAACACACAGAGAGAAACAGCAAACACACAGAGAAGCAGCAAACACACAGACACAGCAAACACACAGAGACACAGCAAACACACAGAGACACAGCAAACACACAGAGACAGCAAACACACAGAGACACAGCAAACACACAGAGACAGCAAACACACAGAGACACAGCAAACACACAGAGAGAAACAGCAAACACACAGAGACACAGCAAACACACAGAGACACAGCAAACACACAGAGACACAGCAAACACACAGAGAAACAGCAAACACACAGAGACACAGCAAACACACAGAGAGACAGCAAACACACAGAGACACAGCAAACACACAGAGAAACAGCAAACACACAGAGACACAGCAAACACACAGAGACACAGCAAACACACAGAGACACAGCAAACACACAGAGACACAGCAAACACACAGAGAAACAGCAAACACACAGAGACACAGCAAACACACAGAGACACAGCAAACACACAGAGAAACAGCAAACACACAGAGACACAGCAAACACACAGAGACACAGCAAACACACAGAGACACAGCAAACACACAGAGAAACAGCAAACACACAGAGACACAGCAAACACACAGAGAAACAGCAAACACACAGAGACACAGCAAACACACAGAGACACAGCAAACACACAGAGACACAGCAAACACACAGACACAGCAAACACACAGAGAAACAGCAAACACACAGAGACACAGCAAACACACACAGACACAGCAAACACACAGAGACACAGCAAACACACAGAGAGAAACAGCAAACACACAGAGACACAGCAAACACACAGAGACACAGCAAACACACAGAGACACAGCAAACACACAGAGACACAGCAAACACACAGAGACACAGCAAACACACAGAGACACAGCAAACACACAGAGACACAGCAAACACACAGAGAAACAGCAAACACACAGAGACACAGCAAACACACAGAGACACAGCAAACACACAGAGACACAGCAAACACACAGACACAGCAAACACACAGAGACACAGCAAACACACAGAGACACAGCAAACACACAGAGACACAGCAAACACACAGAGACACAGCAAACACACAGAGACACAGCAAACACACAGAGAAACAGCAAACACACAGAGAAACAGCAAACACACAGAGACACAGCAAACACACAGACACAGCAAACACACAGAGAAACAGCAAACACACAGAGACACAGCAAACACACAGAGACACAGCAAACACACAGAGAAACAGCAAACACACAGAGACACAGCAAACACACACAGACACAGCAAACACACAGAGACACAGCAAACACACAGAGAGAAACAGCAACACACAGAGACACAGCAAACACACAGAGACACAGCAAACACACAGAGAAACAGAAAACACACAGAGAGAAACAGCAAACACACAGAGACACAGCAAACACACAGAAACACAGCAAACACACAGAGACACAGCAAACACACAGAGACACAGCAAACACACAGAGAAACAGCAAACACACAGAGAGAAACAGCAAACACACAGAGACACAGCAAACACACAGAGACACAGCAAACACACAGAGACACAGCAAACACACAGAGACACAGCAAACACACAGAGACACAGCAAACACACAGAGAAACAGCAAACACACAGAGAAACAGCAAACACACAGAGACACAGCAAACACACAGAGACACAGCAAACACACAGAGACACAGCAAACACACAGAGACACAGCAAACACACAGAGACACAGCAAACACACAGAGAAACAGCAAACACACAGAGAGAAACAGCAAACACACAGAGACACAGCAAACACACAGAGACACAGCAAACACACAGAGACACAGCAAACACACAGAGACACAGCAAACACACAGAGACACAGCAAACACACAGAGACACAGCAAACACACAGAGACACAGCAAACACACTGAGAAACAGCAAACACACAGAGACGCAGCAAACACACAGAGACACAGCAAACACACAGAGACACAGCAAACACACAGAGAGAAACAGCAAACACACAGAGACACAGCAAACACACAGAGAAACAGCAAACACACAGAGACACAGCAAACACACAGAGACACAGCAAACACACAGAGAAACAGCAAACACACAGAGACACAGCAAACACACAGAGAGAAACAGCAAACACACAGAGACACAGCAAACACACAGAGACACAGCAAACACACAGAGAAACAGCAAACACACAGAGAAACAGCAAACACACAGAGAAACAGCAAACACACAGAGACACAGCAAACACACAGAGACACAGCAAACACACAGAGACACAGCAAACACACAGAGACACAGCAAACACACAGAGACACAGCAAACACACAGAGACACAGCAAACACACAGAGAGACAGCAAACACACAGAGACACAGCAAACACACAGAGACACAGCAAACACACAGAGAGACAGCAAACACACAGAGAGACAGCAAACACACAGAGAGACAGCAAACACACAGAGACACAGCAAACACACAGAGAGACAGCAAACACACAGAGAAACAGCAAACACACACAGACACAGCAAACACACAGAGACACAGCAAACACACAGAGAAACAGCAAACACACAGAGACACAGCAAACACACAGAGACACAGCAAACACACAGAGACACAGCAAACACACAGAGATACAGCAAACACACAGAGAAACAGCAAACACACAGAGACACAGCAAACACACAGAGACACAGCAAACACACAGAGAGAAGCAGCAAACACACAGAGAAGCAGCAAACACACAGACACAGCAAACACACAGAGAGACAGCAAACACACAGAGACACAGCAAACACACAGACACAGCAAACACACAGAGACACAGCAAACACACAGAGACAGCAAACACACAGAGACACAGCAAACACACAGAGAGAAACAGCAAACACACAGAGAAGCAGCAAACACACAGAGACACAGCAAACACACAGAGACACAGCAAACACACAGAGACACAGCAAACACACAGAGACACAGCAAACACACAGAGACACAGCAAACACACAGAGACACAGCAAACACACAGAGAAACAGCAAACACACAGAGAAACAGCAAACACACAGAGACACAGCAAACACACAGAGACACAGCAAACACACAGAGATACAGCAAACACACAGAGAAACAGCAAACACACAGAGACACAGCAAACACACAGAGAGAAACAGCAAACACACAGAGAAGCAGCAAACACACAGACACAGCAAACACACAGAGACACAGCAAACCACACAGAGACACAGCAAACACACAGAGACAGCAAACACACAGAGACACAGCAAACACACAGAGACAGCAAACACACAGAGACACAGCAAACACACAGAGAGAAACAGCAAACACACAGAGACACAGCAAACACACAGAGACACAGCAAACACACAGAGACACAGCAAACACACAGAGAAACAGCAAACACACAGAGACACAGCAAACACACAGAGAGACAGCAAACACACAGAGACACAGCAAACACACAGAGAAACAGCAAACACACAGAGAAACAGCAAACACACAGAGACACAGCAAACACACAGAGACACAGCAAACACACAGAGACACAGCAAACACACAGAGACACAGCAAACACACAGAGAAACAGCAAACACACAGAGACACAGCAAACACACAGAGACACAGCAAACACACAGAGAAACAGCAAACACACAGAGACACAGCAAACACACAGAGACACAGCAAACACACAGAGACACAGCAAACACACAGAGAAACAGCAAACACACAGAGACACAGCAAACACACAGAGAAACAGCAAACACACAGAGACACAGCAAACACACAGAGACACAGCAAACACACAGAGACACAGCAAACACACAGACACAGCAAACACACAGAGAAACAGCAAACACACAGAGACACAGCAAACACACACAGACACAGCAAACACACAGAGACACAGCAAACACACAGAGAGAAACAGCAAACACACAGAGACACAGCAAACACACAGAGACACAGCAAACACACAGAGACACAGCAAACACACAGAGACACAGCAAACACACAGAGACACAGCAAACACACAGAGACACAGCAAACACACAGAGACACAGCAAACACACAGAGACACAGCAAACACACAGAGAAACAGCAAACACACAGAGACACAGCAAACACACAGAGACACAGCAAACACACAGAGACACAGCAAACACACAGACACAGCAAACACACAGAGACACAGCAAACACACAGAGACACAGCAAACACACAGAGACACAGCAAACACACAGAGACACAGCAAACACACAGAGAAACAGCAAACACACAGAGAAACAGCAAACACACAGAGACACAGCAAACACACAGACACAGCAAACACACAGAGAAACAGCAAACACACAGAGACACAGCAAACACACAGAGACACAGCAAACACACAGAGAAACAGCAAACACACAGAGACACAGCAAACACACACAGACACAGCAAACACACAGAGACACAGCAAACACACAGAGAGAAACAGCAAACACACAGGAGACACAGCAAACACACAGAGACACAGCAAACACACAGAGAAACAGCAAACACACAGAGACACAGCAAACACACAGAGACACAGCAAACACACAGAGACACAGCAAACACACAGACACAGCAAACACACAGAGAAACAGCAAACACACAGAGACACAGCAAACACACACAGACACAGCAAACACACAGAGACACAGCAAACACACAGAGAGAAACAGCAAACACACAGAGACACAGCAAACACACAGAGACACAGCAAACACACTGAGACACAGCAAACACACAGACACACAGCAAACACACAGAGACACAGCAAACACACAGAGAGACAGCAAACACACAGAGACACAGCAAACACACAGACACACAGCAAACACACAGAGACACAGCAAACACAGCAAACACACAGAGAAACAGCAAACACACAGACACACAGCAAACACACAGAGAGACAGCAAACACACAGAGACACAGCAAACACACAGAGAAACAGCAAACACACAGAGACACAGCAAACACACAGAGACACAGCAAACACACAGAGACACAGCAAACACACAGAGACACAGCAAACACACAGAGAAACAGCAAACACACAGAGACACAGCAAACACACAGAGACACAGCAAACACACAGAGACACAGCAAACACACAGAGAAACAGCAAACACACAGAGACACAGCAAACACACAGAGACACAGCAAACACACAGAGACACAGCAAACACACAGAGAAACAGCAAACACACAGAGACACAGCAAACACACAGAGAAACAGCAAACACACAGAGACACAGCAAACACACAGAGACACAGCAAACACACAGAGACACAGCAAACACACAGACACAGCAAACACACAGAGAAACAGCAAACACACAGAGACACAGCAAACACACACAGACACAGCAAACACACAGAGACACAGCAAACACACAGAGAGAAACAGCAAACACACAGAGACACAGCAAACACACAGAGACACAGCAAACACACAGAGACACAGCAAACACACAGAGACACAGCAAACACACAGAGACACAGCAAACACACAGAGACACAGCAAACACACAGAGACACAGCAAACACACAGAGACACAGCAAACACACAGAGAAACAGCAAACACACAGAGAAACAGCAAACACACAGAGACACAGCAAACACACAGACACAGCAAACACACAGAGAAACAGCAAACACACAGAGACACAGCAAACACACAGAGACACAGCAAACACACAGAGACACAGCAAACACACAGAGAAACAGCAAACACACAGAGACACAGCAAACACACAGAGACACAGCAAACACACAGAGACACAGCAAACACACAGAGACACAGCAAACACACAGAGAAACAGCAACACACAGAGACACAGCAAACACACAGACACAGCAAACACACAGACACAGCAAACACACAGAGAAACAGCAAACACACAGAGACACAGCAAACACACAGAGACACAGCAAACACACAGAGAAACAGCAAACACACAGAGACACAGCAAACACACAGAGACACAGCAAACACACAGAGGACACAGCAAACACACAGAGAAACAGCAAACACACAGAGAAACAGCAAACACACAGAGACACAGCAAACACACAGACACAGCAAACACACAGAGAAACAGCAAACACACAGAGACACAGCAAACACACAGAGACACAGCAAACACACAGAGAAACAGCAAACACACAGAGACACAGCAAACACACACAGACACAGCAAACACACAGAGACACAGCAAACACACAGAGAGAAACAGCAAACACACAGAGACACAGCAAACACACAGAGACACAGCAAACACACAGAGAAACAGCAAACACACAGAGACACAGCAAACACACAGAGACACAGCAAACACACAGAGACACAGCAAACACACAGACACAGCAAACACACAGAGAAACAGCAAACACACAGAGACACAGCAAACACACACAGACACAGCAAACACACAGAGACACAGCAAACACACAGAGAGAAACAGCAAACACACAGAGACACAGCAAACACACAGAGACACAGCAAACACACTGAGACACAGCAAACACACAGACACACAGCAAACACACAGAGACACAGCAAACACACAGAGAGACAGCAAACACACAGAGACACAGCAAACACACAGACACACAGCAAACACACAGAGACACAGCAAACACAGCAAACACACAGAGAAACAGCAAACACACAGACACACAGCAAACACACAGAGAGACAGCAAACACACAGAGACACAGCAAACACACAGAGACACAGCAAACACACAGAGACACAGCAAACACACAGAGACACAGCAAACACACAGAGACACAGCAAACACACAGAGAAACAGCAAACACACAGAGAGACACAGCAAACACACAGAGACACAGCAAACACACAGAGACACAGCAAACACACAGAGACACAGCAAAACACACAGAGACACAGCAAACACACAGAGACACAGCAAACACACAGAGAAACAGCAAACACACAGAGACACAGCAAACACACAGAGAGACAGCAAACACACAGAGACACAGCAAACACACAGAGACACAGCAAACACACAGAGACACAGCAAACACACAGAGAGAAACAGCAAACACACAGAGACACAGCAAACACACAGAGAAACAGCAAACACACAGAGACACAGCAAACACACAGAGAGACACAGCAAACACACAGAGACACAGCAAACACACAGAGAGAAACAGCAAACACACAGAGACACAGCAAACACACAGAGAGGACAGCAAACACACAGAGACACAGCAAACACACAGAGACACAGCAAACACACAGAGACACAGCAAACACACAGAGACACAGCAAACACACAGAGACACAGCAAACACACAGAGACACAGCAAACACACAGAGACACAGCAAACACACAGAGACACAGCAAACACACAGAGAAACAGCAAACACACAGAGACACAGCAAACACACAGAGACACAGCAAACACACAGAGACATAGCAAACACACAGAGACATAGCAAACACACAGAGACACAGCAAACACACAGAGACACAGCAAACACACAGAGAAACAGCAAACACACAGAGACACAGCAAACACACAGAGACACAGCAAACACACAGAGACACAGCAAACACACAGAGAGACACCAAACACACAGAGACACAGCAAACACACAGAGACACAGCAAACACACAGAGAGAAACAGCAAACACACAGAGACACAGCAAACACACAGAGAAACAGCAAACACACAGAGACACAGCAAACACACAGAGACACAGCAAACACACAGAGACACAGCAAACACACAGAGAGAAACAGCAAACACACAGAGACACAGCAAACACACAGAGAGAAACAGCAAACACACAGAGACACAGCAAACACACAGAGACACAGCAAACACACAGAGAGACAGCAAACACACAGAGACACAGCAAACACACAGAGAGAAACAGCAAACACACAGAGACACAGCAAACACACAGAGAAACAGCAAACACACAGAGACACAGCAAACACACAGAGAGACACAGCAAACACACAGAGACACAGCAAACACACAGAGAGAAACAGCAAACACACAGAGACACAGCAAACACACAGAGAGACAGCAAACACACAGAGACACAGCAAACACACAGAGACACAGCAAACACACAGAGACACAGCAAACACACAGAGACACAGCAAACACACAGAGACACAGCAAACACACAGAGACACAGCAAACACACAGAGACACAGCAAACACACAGAGACACAGCAAACACACAGAGAAACAGCAAACACACAGAGACACAGCAAACACACAGAGACACAGCAAACACACAGAGACATAGCAAACACACAGAGACATAGCAAACACACAGAGACACAGCAAACACACAGAGACACAGCAAACACACAGAGACATAGCAAACACACAGAGAGAAACAGCAAACACACAGAGACACTGCAAACACACAGAGACACAGCAAACACACAGAGACACAGCAAACACACAGAGAGACAGCAAACACACAGAGACACAGCAAACACACAGAGAAACAGCAAACACACAGAGACACAGCAAACACACAGAGAGAAACAGCAAACACACAGAGACACAGCAAACACACAGACACAGCAAACACACAGAGACACAGCAAACACACAGAGACACAGCAAACACACAGAGAGACAGCAAACACACAGAGACACAGCAAACACACAGACACACAGCAAACACACAGAGAAACAGCAAACACACAGAGAGAAACAGCAAACACACAGGCACAGCAAACACACAGAGACACAGCAAACACACAGACACAGCAAACACACAGAGAAACAGCAAACACACAGAGAGAAACAGCAAACACACAGAGACACAGCAAACACACAGAGACACAGCAAACACACAGAGACACAGCAAACACACAGAGAGAAACAGCAAACACACAGAGACACAGCAAACACACAGAGACACAGCAAACACACAGAGAAACAGCAAACACACAGAGAGAAACAGCAAACACACAGAGACACAGCAAACACACAGAGAAACAGCAAACACACAGAGACACAGCAAACACACAGAGAGAAACAGCAAACACACAGAGACACAGCAAACACACAGAGAGAAACAGCAAACACACAGAGACACAGCAAACACACAGAGACACAGCAAACACACAGAGACACAGCAAACACACAGAGACACAGCAAACACACAGAGAAACAGCAAACACACAGAGACACAGCAAACACACAGAGAGACACAGCAAACACACAGAGACACAGCAAACACACAGAGAGAAACAGCAAACACACAGAGACATAGCAAACACACAGAGAGAAACAGCAAACACACAGAGACACTGCAAACACACAGAGACACAGCAAACACACAGAGACACAGCAAACACACAGAGAAACAGCAAACACACAGAGACACAGCAAACACACAGAGAGAAACAGCAAACACACAGAGACACAGCAAACACACAGACACAGCAAACACACAGAGACACAGCAAACACACAGAGACACAGCAAACACACAGAGACACAGCAAACACACAGAGACACAGCAAACACACAGAGACACAGCAAACACACAGAGAAACAGCAAACACACAGAGACACAGCAAACACACAGAGAGAAACAGCAAACACACAGAGAGAGACAGCAAACACACAGAGACACAGCAAACACACAGAGAGAAACAGCAAACACACAGAGACACAGCAAACACACACAGAGAAACAGCAAACACACAGAGACACAGCAAACACACAGACACAGCAAACACACAGAGACACAGCAAACACACAGAGACACAGCAAACACACAGAGAGAAACAGCAAACACACAGAGAGAAACAGCAAACACACAGAGACACAGCAAACACACAGAGAAACAGCAAACACACAGAGACACAGCAAACACACAGAGAGAAACAGCAAACACACAGAGACACAGCAAACACACAGAGAGAAACAGCAAACACACAGAGACACAGCAAACACACAGACACAGCAAACACACAGAGAAACAGCAAACACACAGAGACACAGCAAACACACAGAGACACAGCAAACACACAGAGACACAGCAAACACACAGAGACACAGCAAACACACAGAGACACAGCAAACACACAGACACAGCAAACACACAGACACAGCAAACACACAGAGACACAGCAAACACACAGACACAGCAAACACACAGAGACACAGCAAACACACAGACACAGCAAACACACAGACACAGCAAACACACAGACACAGCAAACACACAGAGACACAGCAAACACACAGAGACACAGCAAACACACAGAGAGAAACAGCAAACACACAGAGAGAAACAGCAAACACACAGACACAGCAAACACACAGACACAGCAAACACACAGAGACACAGCAAACACACAGACACAGCAAACACACAGAGACACAGCAAACACACAGACACAGCAAACACACAGACACAGCAAACACACAGACACAGCAAACACACAGAGACACAGCAAACACACAGAGACACAGCAAACACACAGAGAGAAACAGCAAACACACAGAGAAACAGCAAACACACAGAGACACAGCAAACACACAGAGAAACAGCAAACACACAGAGACACAGCAAACACACAGAGACACAGCAAACACACAGAGAGAAACAGCAAACACACAGAGAAACAGCAAACACACAGAGACACAGCAAACACACAGAGACACAGCAAACACACAGAGAGAAACAGCAAACACACAGAGAAACAGCAAACACACAGAGAAACAGCAAACACACAGAGACACAGCAAACACACAGAGACACAGCAAACACACAGAGAGAAACAGCAAACACACAGAGAAACAGCAAACACACAGAGAAACAGCAAACACACAGAGACACAGCAAACACACAGAGACACAGCAAACACACAGAGACACAGCAAACACACAGAGGAAACAGCAAATCACACAGAGACACAGCAAACACACAGAGACACAGCAAACACACAGAGACACAGCAAACACACAGAGACACAGCAAACACACAGAGAGAAACAGCAAACACACAGAGACACAGCAAACACACAGAGAGAAACAGCAAACACACAGAGAAACAGCAAACACACAGAGAAACAGCAAACACACAGAGACACAGCAAACACACAGAGACACAGCAAACACACAGAGAAACAGCAAACACACAGAGACACAGCAAACACACAGAGAAACAGCAAACACACAGAGAGAAACAGCAAACACACAGAGACACAGCAAACACACAGAGACACAGCAAACACACAGAGAAACAGCAAACACACAGAGAGAAACAGCAAACACACAGAGACACAGCAAACACACAGAGACACAGCAAACACACAGAGAGAAACAGCAAACACACAGAGAAACAGCAAACACACAGAGACACAGCAAACACACAGAGACACAGCAAACACACAGAGAAACAGCAAACACACAGAGACACAGCAAACACACAGAAACAGCAAACACACAGAGACACAGCAAACACACAGAGAAACAGCAAACACACAGAGAAACAGCAAACACACAGAGACACAGCAAACACACAGAGACACAGCAAACACACAGAGAAACAGCAACACACAGAGACACAGCAAACACACAGAGACACAGCAAACACACAGAGACACAGCAAACACACAGAGACACAGCAAACACACAGAGAGACAGCAAACACCCAGAGAAACAGCAAACACACAGAGACACAGCAAACACACAGAGACACAGCAAACACACAGAGAAACAGCAAACACACAGAGACACAGCAAACACACAGAGAGAAACAGCAAACACACAGAGACACAGCAAACACACAGAGAAACAGCAAACACACAGAGAAACAGCAAACACACAGAGACACAGCAAACACACAGAGACACAGCAAACACACAGAGACACAGCAAACACACAGAGAGAAACAGCAAACACACAGAGACACAGCAAACACACAGAGAAACAGCAAACACACAGAGAAACAGCAAACACACAGAGACACAGCAAACACACAGAGACACAGCAAACACACAGAGACACAGCAAACACACAGAGAGAAACAGCAAACACACAGAGACACAGCAAACACACAGAGAGAAACAGCAAACACACAGAGACACAGCAAACACACAGAGACACAGCAAACACACAGAGACACAGCAAACACACACAGAGACACAGCAAACACACAGAGACACAGCAAACACACAGAGAGAAACAGCAAACACACAGAGAAACAGCAAACACACAGAGACACAGCAAACACACAGAGAAACAGCAAACACACAGAGACACAGCAAACACACAGAGAAACAGCAAACACACAGAGAGAAACAGCAAACACACAGAGACACAGCAAACACACAGAGACACAGCAAACACACAGAGACACAGCAAACACACAGAGAAACAGCAAACACACAGAGACACAGCAAACACACACAGACACAGCAAACACACAGAGAAACAGCAAACACACAGAGAGAAACAGCAAACACACAGAGAAACAGCAAACACACAGAGAAACAGCAAACACACAGAGACACAGCAAACACACAGAGAGAAACAGCAAACACACAGAGACACAGCAAACACACAGAGACACAGCAAACACACAGAGACACAGCAAACACACAGAGAGACAGCAAACACACAGAGACACAGCAAACACACAGAGACATAGCAAACACACAGAGAGAAACAGCAAACACACAGAGACACAGCAAACACACAGAGAGAACAGCAAACACACAGAGACACAGCAAACACACAGAGAAACAGCAAACACACAGAGACACAGCAAACACACAGAGAACAGCAAACACACAGAGACACAGCAAACACACAGAGACACAGCAAACACACAGAGAGAACAGCAAACACACAGAGACACAGCAAACACACAGAGACACAGCAAACACACAGAGACACAGCAAACACACAGAGAGAAACAGCAAACACACAGAGACACAGCAAACACACAGAGAAACAGCAAACACACAGAGACACAGCAAACACACAGAGAGAACAGCAAACACACAGAGACACAGCAAACACACAGAGACACAGCAAACACACAGAGACACAGCAAACACACAGAGAGAAACAGCAAACACACAGAGACACAGCAAACACACAGAGACACAGCAAACACACAGAGAAACAGCAAACACACAGAGACACAGCAAACACACAGAGAAACAGCAAACACACAGAGAAACAGCAAACACACAGAGACACAGCAAACACACAGAGACACAGCAAACACACAGAGAAACAGCAAACACACAGAGACACAGCAAACACACAGAGACACAGCAAACACACAGAGACATAGCAAACACACAGAGAGAAACAGCAAACACACAGAGACACAGCAAACACACAGAGACACAGCAAACACACAGAGACACAGCAAACACACAGAGAAACAGCAAACACACAGAGACACAGCAAACACACAGAGACACAGCAAACACACAGAGAGACAGCAAACACACAGAGAGACAGCAAACACACAGAGACACAGCAAACACACAGAGAGAAACAGCAAACACACAGAGAGAAACAGCAAACACACAGAGAAACAGCAAACACACAGAGACACAGCAAACACACAGAGACACAGCAAACACACAGAGACACAGCAAACACACAGAGACACAGCAAACACACAGAGACACAGCAAACACACAGGACACAGCAAACACACAGAGACACAGCAAACACACAGAGACACAGCAAACACACAGAGACACAGCAAACACACAGAGACACAGCAAACACACAGAGAGAAACAGCAAACACACAGAGACACAGCAAACACACAGAGACACAGCAAACACACAGAGACACAGCAAACACACAGAGACACAGCAAACACACAGAGACACAGCAAACACACAGAGACACAGCAAACACACAGAGAAACAGCAAACACACAGAGAAACAGCAAACACACAGAGACACAGCAAACACACAGAGACACAGCAAACACACAGAGAGAAACAGCAAACACACAGAGACACAGCAAACACACAGAGACACAGCAAACACACAGAGACACAGCAAACACACAGAGACACAGCAAACACACAGAGACACAGCAAACACACAGAGAGACAGCAAACACACAGAGAAACAGCAAACACACAGAGACACAGCAAACACACAGAGACACAGCAAACACACAGAGACACAGCAAACACACAGAGACACAGCAAACACACAGAGAAACAGCAAACACACAGAGACACAGCAAACACACAGAGAGAAACAGCAAACACACAGAGACACAGCAAACACACAGAGACACAGCAAACACACAGAGAACACAGCAAACACACAGAGACACAGCAAACACACAGAGACACAGCAAACACACAGAGACACAGCAAACACACAGAGACACAGCAAACACACAGAGAGAAACAGCAAACACACAGAGACACAGCAAACACACAGAGACACAGCAAACACACAGAGACACAGCAAACACACAGAGACACAGCAAACACACAGACACAGCAAACACACAGAGACACAGCAAACACACAGAGACACAGCAAACACACAGAGACACAGCAAACACACAGAGACACAGCAAACACACAGAGACACAGCAAACACACAGAGACACAGCAAACACACAGAGAGAAACAGCAAACAAACAGAGAGAAACAGCAAACACACAGAGACACAGCAAACACACAGAGACACAGCAAACACACAGACACAGCAAACACACAGAGACACAGCAAACACACAGAGACACAGCAAACACACAGAGACACAGCAAACACACAGAGACACAGCAAACACACAGAGAGATAACAGCAAACACACAGAGACAGCAAACACACAGAGACACAGCAAACACACAGAGACACAGCAAACACACAGAGAAACAGCAAACACACAGAGAGAAACAGCAAACACACAGAGACACAGCAAACACACAGAGACACAGCAAACACACAGAGAGACAGCAAACACACAGAGACATAGCAAACACACAGAGAGAAACAGCAAACACACAGAGACAGCAAACACACAGAGACACAGCAAACACACAGAGACACAGCAAACACACAGAGACACAGCAAACACACAGAGAGAAACAGCAAACACACAGAGACACAGCAAACAC